>NC_135557.1:8249208-8315359 GCF_964340395.1 Glandiceps talaboti | reverse complement strand
GCAATTTCCTAAAATGAGCAAAAAAAAATTGAAGGATAATATCTAATAATCCAAACAAACTTTTGTAGATTTTCTATCATTCCCTTACAATATTGAAATCGGGTGTCAGGTATTTGAGTTGGCTGGTCAACCTGATACATTGCAGGTTACATGATGACATAATGTTACAAGTTTTCATTTTTGAAATTACCCTTTGAGATTGAATGGAGAAACTTTGTCAGTAGTACAAATTTCTTGAGTTGAATCGCAGGACAGCCGCTTGCCACTTTACACCACATACGTTTCATTAAGATTTATAATCTTTATTAACCATTGCAGGCACACTATTAGTCTAACAAAACTTTCTTTTACACCAGCTGTGAAATGCATTCAATTTATAACACTTGAATTGCCACCACAAGTGAAGACATAGACACAGTTATTTGTTAATCAAGTTACAAGTTATGCCATGCATATTATACTAGCATACATGATACAATACAAACTTTGCAAGCATGGTACACCTTGTAACGGTATTAAAGTCACACTGTCAATACTTCCAGTTTTTTCTCTATTAAAGATAAAGTAAAAATTTGTGTAGAGTCAAAATCCAAAACAAAGAGAATATATTGTTCATAGCTCCAAGAATCAATAGGACACTACAATATAGTTACTTTATAATATTATAATATTGTCAAGAATTCACCAACTTGATTGATGGTATATGTACATGTGGGCTTTACAAATACAACACCCGTAAAAATGGGCTCGTGGTCTGTACTGATAAAGGTACATGTGTTCTCCCCAGACTCTCTGATCACTCACAAAGTCAGTCATTGTGGGTTAAGGATCTGGATAAGTTCACATGAGGTAACTCATTCAATGTGGGTTTAGGATCATGGTGGATAAGTTCACATGAGGTAACCCATTCAGTGTGGGTTTAGGATCTTGTTTGGATAAGTTCACATGAGGTAACCCATTCACTGTGGGTTAAGGATCATGGTGGATAAGTTCACATGAGGTAACCCATACAGTGTGGGTTTAGGATTTTGTTTGGATAAGTTCATATGAGGTAATCCATTCACTGTGGCTTAAGGATTTTGTTTGGATAAGTTCACATGAGGTAACCCCTTCAAGAGATGGTTCTACAGCTAATCCACAATGTACATGCATGTCAGTCATTACTGCAGCAGAAGCTACTGACCAGATGGTACCACATCATTTTAAATTTTCGTTCACCTATCTGATTACAATATCTTGAGCACTTCCTACATGGATTCAATGTGATAGAGTTTTATTGTTGAACATTGTAAAAACTAAAAGCTCAATAACAGAGTTTAGACCATTATCATGCTAGCGGCTTTTGATTAAGAGTTATAATCTTTAAGACAGCTTACATGTATATACATGTAAGAAGGCCTGTAGTCTATACATGTAGTTAATATATACATTTGACAGGTAGTCATTCTCTGTGATCTCTTTCTAACTTAAGAGTCAAATGGACAAATTCTATCAAAATCTCAAGCTAAATCTCCTACTGGGAAAGTGATGAACAGCAAATGTCTGTAGTAATCCATCACTGACTGACTGACAGGTGATGGTAATTGGTTACTTGGTTTAGTTTTCTTGTAAGTGACGTGAGGACGCGATAACATCACCATGTTTATATCAATGCTTCAATGGACCAATCACATGCATTTTGTATACTATCACTGTTGGTGGTAAAAAAGGAATTCTGTGGAGAATCCGAGATAATCGTATCGTGTACAGGACTAGACTAGAATACGTTACTTCACTGTGTGTAATTTGTAAAGAGTAAACTTGGAAGTATGGACAATGTTAATTAATAATACCTCAAGTATCCATACACCACTGGTTACCTAGGTTACCATGAAGTGATTGACATACGAATATATCAACTGACAGCATTTGACATTCTCTATTCTCATTGATGACATCATACAAAATTTACATAATTTGACCTGACAGCTCACCAAATCATCTGAGGTATGTATACATTGTAATACAATGTATCTGTTTTAGGAGAGATTGTCTGGCTGGCTGCCAAGATGATATCGTATGCAAAAAATTATATTATATTGCGAGCAGTAACAACAGTACATGTAAGTGAACTACCCAGTAATAACGAGTGCTTTAGACTACCCAGTAGTCAAAGTAGTAGTAGTAGTAGTGAGTTATTCAACTACCCAATTAGTCTGTTTATAGATGAAGACGATCCTTGTAGTATCGACGTACCGTATCCTAAGTCTGTCCCAATATAGTATCTGATTCTTGTTATTTATATAAAGATTTTCATAGTAGAATATGAAGAGTATTTATATGAATACTGGAATTTCAATTCTATGAGGACAGACGTAGGAATGGTTGATATTACGTGGCCCATCCATGTTCTTATAAACAGACTAATTTACTACACAGTAAGACGAGTTATACCTTGGGATGTTAAATAGTGTGGATAAAGATAAGATGCTCGGTATCCTGGACACAGTAGAGAGAAAGAAAGATGGAACAGAGGGAAGACAACATTGATTAGTACGTAGTCTGTAAGATACATCATGTCAGAGCGCCCTCAGGCATTGGTCGACCCATCTAACACACTGGTCAAAGCAACTTATGCATCGGCTGGCTGACCAATCTCACACATCAGCCAACTCATCTCACGCACTGGCCAAACCATCTTACGCATTGGCTGGCTGACCCACCTCATGCATCAGCCAACCCATTGAACACATCTACTGACCCATCTTACGCATCGACTGAAACATATTATGCATCTGCCAACCCATCTCACACATTGACTGACCCATCTCATACATTGGTCGACCCATCTCACGCCTAAGGGCTGAACTAACGATGTATCTTACTGTATAATTAGTATACTACTGCACTTTAAGTCAATCATTCAAAAATCAATAAAATAAATATTTGCATGCTGATACCTTTAATTTGTGAGTTGCACATTTTAGCATGCTACGCCATTTTGCTATGTGAGGGTGCCCTTCAAGAAGTGTTGTAGCGTTGTTTAATTAATTTCCATAAATGTGAGCAATATGTATCAGAGTTCTATGGTTACAACTGACTGTGAGGGCTTCCCTCACAGAGCAAAATACTGTAAAACACTAAAAGTGCGCAAAACAACTGAAAATTCCAAATATATTGGCCCATCAACAAAATA
Source organism: Glandiceps talaboti (assembly GCF_964340395.1). Taxonomy (NCBI): domain Eukaryota; kingdom Metazoa; phylum Hemichordata; class Enteropneusta; family Spengelidae; genus Glandiceps; species Glandiceps talaboti. The sequence goes on along the minus strand of NC_135557.1, from coordinate 8,312,184 downwards.
GCACCCTCTAGAGGTATTCAGTTACAAAAAAGCGACATCCCAAGTGTCATCTTCAAAACATAACGCATTTTGAAATTTGATTTGAAAGATTTTTCAAATCCTGCGGTATCAACACAAATTTTAAATTAATTATTCTTATTCCCTCACTTTGATGGCATACCACTAGAGGGCGTACTTTCTTGGAAGGGTCTCTTGTCGAATGTGAATGTACGATGATGGCAAGATCATAGTTATCATGCCAAAATTGATAGTGTATTGCAGTAAAATTACTCTGCAGTGTCAATAATATCCAACAATTTCTCAAAATTTCATAATCTTGGTATATATATAAAATATTTTACTCATTTGATGAGTGTGTGATTTACGGTACTTAAAAATACAAACACATTTTAACATAATTACCAAAGGAGAATTAAAGAATGACATCATAACTATTATGAGCCAAGTTTATGAAATTTGATGAAAAATGTTGAAAACTGATACATATCAAAAGATATATATCACAAATTCTCGTTTCAAAATCCTCTTGTGTTCAATTAATAATTTGTGTACAGACAAATCCTCCATTGGTAGAAAGATTTTAAACTCTTTAAACTTGTTATTGTGTGGTGTGGTGTGGTCTGGTGTGATGTGGTCTGGTGTGATGTGGTCTGATATGGCATGGTGTGGTGTGGTGTGGTGTGGCATGGTGTTGTGTGGTGTGTGATGTGGCAGGGTATGATATGGTGTGGTCTGGTGTGGTGTGGTGTGGTGCGGTCTGGTGCAGTGTGACGTGCCGGGGTGGGGTCTGGTGTGGTGTGGTGTGACGTGGTGGGGCGGGGTCTGTTCTGGTGTGGTGTGACGTGGCAGGGCAGGGTCTGGTCTGATGTGGGTGACTAATAGTAATTGTTAACATTATAAATTACATGTAAAGAGAAGTGTAATACAATATTAGCTAGAAAAGATTACATTTGAAAATAGGGTATACAAATTTTTAGACATGTTTTTCTACAATGCTACAAAATAATTTGATTCAGTTTGGATAACCAGTCTGTGAAATCACAAATACTACATGAACAAAAATTCCCTACTTTTGTTTCTATGGAAATGTAGGGTTTATACTCAAAGTTTGGACAAAGTGATTGTGACTCAAGAATGGCGGTAAAGATGTTGATCACACATCAGGGCTTCAATTCATTATTAGTCCAGGACATATTGTATCTAGACTATCAAATTTAAAAGGTGGCCAGTCAGTTTGTAAATGTATTCAACAAAGGGTAATCCTTTGTACAGTTTCATCGTAGTAACTTTTACTTTTCTTTACTTGTTATGATTGTCCTCTTTCTATTTTCTCATTTCTTTAGATTAGTTATTTAATTTCAAGGTGACAAATAAGCCTTATGGGCCGGTAGGACTTTGGACATCAATTTAGTCTTTGTCTCACAACATATGAACCTTCTTATAATATGTATGTTCCACTAACTTTCAAATTAACTGTTTTGAAAACAGGGTTCTCCCTAGCCCTACATGAGTACTGGTCAGTAATCAATTCATGAGGTACTAAGGTAGTAATATCAATCTTTCAGTAGTGGATTGTGGGTAATGATAAAATGCATGGGCAATATAAATAATTGCAATGTTGCGGTCGTTAAATTTCTAAGAGGTGTGGTTGCTGCTGACCAGTGCTGAATTACATGGGGAGAACCCTGTAAATGTATGTAAGTACGATACAAGATTCTAGCATAATGGACCGACAGTGCAACAGTTATATGTATCAAGCTAGGGAGTTAGAGTTAGGTTATAGTTAGGAAGTTAGACTCCCTAGCATACATCTGATTTGCATCATCCACATAGAAGAATGGTCTCTGTTCTACGTGTGTGTTCTGTGTGATGTAGTATTTTATACAATTATCTAGGGAGTCAAGTTATGATATTACCTTTGGAGAGAGCTTTGACATCACTTTCTCTGATGTAGGTAGACTCCCTAGCTTCCATGCAGGAATTAAAGATGTGTTTACTGAATTTGTCGGCTTGTTTTAAGTCAATCTCTAGATCCATTAACAACAATTCTTGACCCTTGTCCTCCTCTGGGTTTCGAATCGTTCCTGGGTTTTTCTAAAAATAAAGAAAATTATCAAAGTTTTTAAATGGAATAGTTTATATATGTACATGTATATCCTTACATAGGTTCATGGGGTTTAACAACATATTAAGCAAACCAAATAGTACATGTTCACACAAGAAATGTGGGATTTATACTCTTGATGTTTGATGTCATGACAATGCAACTACGTGTTACATTTATATACCAATTGTTCTGTGGTGCTCAAAATACTTCAGTCAAAACTTTCAACGTCACCTTTACAGTTTACTTTTCCCCATTTTTCAGAAATGATGTTGTACATAATTATTTAATTAATTATATTGTAACATTTCTCAATATTTTTATCCCTTTAGCAAGAAAATACTTGGCACCCCATAGTCTTGGTTACCCAGACTCTCACTGCTGGGGGTCTCTGCCTACGAGATCTCCACAAATGAGAGTATGGAAAAATGAGATTTCAACTACATTTGTATTCCGCACAGGAAGTAGCTTCTGAAGCAGTGCATCATGGGGAGTACTCCATGTCCAACATTGCATGCAGGCTGGACAATCTGGGTACCTTCTCTACAGATTATCACTTCTCAGGGGACTGATATATATTATTTACAAGTAAGACCATTTTTTATGCTTGGAAGAAATGTACTGTGTGGCTTCTGTCACGGGGTAGTTGGAACGTGGTTTTCCAAGACTCTCATTTGGGGAGGTCTCATAGGCAGAGCCTCCAGTGACGAGAGTTGAGGTAACCAAGACTAGGGACCTCACAGTGTTTTGTCATTTCTTGCCTTCACCTCATAGTGACAAGGCCCTTTAGGTCACCCCTCTTTTCCTTGACTGCATCTCATCTTTATCCACACAGACTATGTGTGATGACACAACCATAATTTATAATAATTTTACATACATGACTTGGCAACAAAACAACTTACCTGTCTAAGTTTAGACATGGCATCTGATGAAATAAATTCAGATTTGGTAAATTTGGTAACAAAACACATAACTTGATACTGATCTTGACCTCGTTCTTCTTCTCCCAAGACAAGGGCCTTGAATAGCTGCACCTCCTGAAATCAAATCATGTCAGACATGGTTTAGTTATAAGTATAATGGCTGAAATAAAGTTTTAACATGGGCATAAGTCTTGAAGTAAAAAGGATAAAAGTACAAATCAGTGTTTATTTATTTATTATTTATTTATTAACCATCCAACAGGCATTGCCCAATAACAGGAGGAAAGTTCAGTGTTAATGCAGGAGGAAACCGGAGTACCCGGGGAAAACCTGTGTGGTTCGGTAGAGTCAAACTGAACGACACTCTTCATACATGTAAGTGTTATACAGCATATTTTGTTGGTATCTCACTGACTAAATTAGCTCTGCATATATATGCTACGACTCTACGAGGTTTGACACATCTTCCCTTTCTGCTATGGGTCCTCCTATCTCTAACAACAATACTGCGAACAGATTTCAGTCGCACAGATTTTAGGAATAAAAACCACCCATACCTTTATTCATGACTAGTAATAGTATAAGTATACAACTTACAAGTCGTGTAAAATACTGAAACAAACTTTAAATCACTAAATTCGACCATGGAAGTATGTGGGTTATACTTCCATGATTCAACCCGATGACCAAATATACACGACTTCGTATTCAAGTGAGAGTTGCCCCGTGCCGGAATTATAAATTCACAGCTCACATAACAGTACTCTTGCTTGCAGATGGAGTATTAAAGCCGTTCCTTCCTTCTCGGACGAAACGCGTGGACCGTCTGCAACAAACAGGAAACACAAAAGTTGTGTGGACCATAGGCCGTCCACAGGGTCTATTTGTGGACCATTCATGGGTGGTGTCCTTGTTTACCAATCACAACACTTGTCATAAATACATTCAAATGGCATCTGATGGCCGACTATATAGTATCAACAATATTTATTTGTGACTGATTACATGTCCATGAACATCACTTACCGCTTTAAAATCAATAATCATTTGAATCAACGTTCCGTCTGACTTTTGGAATTTTAGTGTAATGGTGTCCTGGTTTGTGTCAGACTGTATACTTTGTTGGGTTAAATCGCCACCTTTGTTTTTAACGTTCACTACCAGCTGTGCTACACAGACTGACGATAGTATGAGTAACCATAGCGACGACAACAGTGTGTGCTTCATCTCCATCTTTATAACTTGGATCAAAGCAAAACGACCAACGTGTGACTTCTGTGAATCCGTCGACTTTCTCAACGCGTCTACGACGACTCCATTTTTCTTCTCATCTCATCTCATGCGTTGACTTCCTGTTGTGTGGGGGCGCTGTCTAAGATGACATTCCACTCTTTTTCCAAAACAACGTCGACTCTACTCGGACACATGATTGATAGTTGATATTGAAGGTCCTGACGGTTTTCATGGAACAGCAAAACAAAAAACAAAATTTCTGTTCATTTTGAACTACACATGACTCACTATTAGGAAAATTTAAAAGGTTTAAAAGCCAGGTCAACGGTGTCGCCATGTCAAAGGTGAAAAACCCGGAAATTAAAATATGGTGATCAATACGTCGATCATCTTGTGCCAATGAGTCGACACATATATTTAGATGTGTTTGGTCGCTAGGGATATGCAAATGTCATTAGGATAAATGTTCTAATATTGTATTCATATTATCAGCATTATAACACAGTCCATTCGTCTGTCAGTTGATACCAAGGTCTACACAGTTACTGGACGAACGTAGATTCACAAATTTCGTCTCTTTCAGAAGTTACGATCGCGTACTTGTCCTCAGGTGAACCCGTCTTATAGGTTGCTACTCAACCTGTACGTCCCAAAAGATCGCAAGTGAACACTCTACTACAGTCGATAAAGGAGAAGTCAGGTACTGTTAATATGATACTATAAAACACTTTTATGGACGCCTTTATTATTAGCTTGCGTTTATAGTCTTACTAATTTAACATTGTGAGCCATTGTTAGCGCTCAGACGTACGTTAGCGCTAGGTGAGGATGATGATTGAGCAATTTTACTCTCTTCGAAAATGGTGAATTCAATGCTTGTCGATTTTACCGTTGGAATTTTTAAAATACATGTGTATTATTTTCATCAATATTTTGTAATTTTTTGTTGTTTTAAAATTAATATTAGTAGTGTAATTATAGTACCATATGTCTTCAGTATTCTATGTGTCTGTGAGGTGCTCTCACATTTTGTATAAATTTTGCTTTGGTTGTCTACCCCCCCCCCCCCCCAGGGATGTCTACCATTCTTGCTTAGAAATAGTAATAATTGTGAGGAAAACACAGAAGTATCGCCATGGAAGCTGTCAAGGTCATGTAACAACACCTGATTTCATAACGTGCTATAATTCATAATATGTTTAAATTTTATTTCTAGTCATGGCACAGCCACCATACAACCCAAACTATGGAGCACCACCCCCACCTTACTCTACACCTCAGGGACAGGCACCAGGCTATCCTGCCCCTCCAAGGGCAGCTCCACCAGGTTATGCTGCCCCTCAGGGTGGCTATTATCCACCTCTCCCTCAACAGCAACCTCCACCACCAACACCCCCACAACAAGTCCATCACACAACTGTTATACACACTGCACAGGTAAGAGTTAGTTGTCATGGAGATAAAGAGGCTGCACAGGTAAGAGTTAGTTGTCATGGAGATAAATAGGAATATGAAGACATTAAGGTCAATGTCCTTTTAAATATAGGTGTAAAACAAATTGTCTGGTAGAGCTAGAGAAAGTTGGTCCAGTAACAAAAGAATAAATGTGTAATCCTCATGGTGCCATTGATAATCTAACACTATAGTGTGAGTATCAGGGATTGAATAATGGGTCTTTAAAGTCCAATATTGGCTTAGCATCTGAATGTGGAAACCAGTTGTCTTGCAGAGCTATTCAAAGCTTCTAACTTCAGAACAAACTCCACTGATAAGATAGTAGTAATCTAAGACCATGACCAAGGGATTCAGATATTGAGTTAGAGATGAGATAGACTGTACTCTATTTGTATGATTTAATGATGAAAATACTTTGAATCTCTTCATAAAATTTATCTTCACTTCCACATTCATAAAATGTGATCATGTTTTATTTTTGATTTCTTTGTATACGCAGCCAGTTTATGTCAAGACAGCCAGTCGACCCAAATCAGGAGTAAGTATGTAAAATCATAACATAAAAAATTATTATTATACCATGCACACCAAGTTGTACATGTTCAAACAGAAAATACCGGATCTATACCTACAATCTTACTAATTACTACCTACGTCATAACAGCATGCATCTACATAGTCAATTTTGTGGTGCTCAAAATTATTCAAATTAAGTCACCCACTATTCCTGAAGAGTGTGCTGATTGGTTGTTTACATAGTATGTAAATTAGTTAGCAGTGAATTTTGGTGAGAATAAGTAACTCTAACTGCGTGTTTTTTTATTATTATTATTATCAGTCCAGTTCACTGGGTGGTATGATGACATCTTTGGCTAAAGGTGCTGGTAGTCTTGCTTCTAGTGCATATACTACTGCACAACGAGAATATGATATCCATGCAAGCAGTCCTATACTGGTAAGAAATTCAATTTAAAATGATTTTGATTATTTTAAAAGACCTGGAAAAAAGTTTCGTATGGTAATTTCAGTTTCTAGAGACTTGCAATAACAAATTGGCCACCAAGGTGCATTTTACCGTGAATGAGATGGTATGCATTTGTTTTTTAGTAGAGCTGTTCTGATGACATGACAACTGTACCTTACTAAGTCTGTCAAGTCATATTCTTCCTGCATATCACAGGCACTTTTAGTATTTATTTCTTGCCATTAATTTCTTTCAAAATCATGTTGCCATTCAGTCAATGTGTCCTCTAATGATAGCCAAATTTTGTTGTTGTGAGTCAAAATGATAAAAACTGGCATTTGTTGTGATAAGAGATAGGGTAATACCAAATATTTGTGCGTCACTAGAAATTTTGTGTGTGTCAGTGGCACGTTGAATTGGCTTAAAGGACACACTGCATTCAGTCAAAGAATTAAAGTTATTTTTGGGGGGAGGGGGGGGGGAGGGGTTGTGTTCTTTCTGCCATGTTTGATAATGTGACAGCTAGTGATAAACAGCCATTATTAGTGATCACAACAAACACAAAAACTCAATGTTATATTTCTTGTCCTATGCAGAAACTGTTTGCAACTGGTAATGTAATTCAGTTTACATCTCGTGTGACTGGTAATTCATTACGTTGCCATGGTAATGGTGCATTGGATGCAATGGGGCTGCCACAGGACCCTGCAGGTAACACCTATGAAATATGTATTCTGTCAGCAGAATGTATATGTGTGTGTGTTTTGCTAGCTGTATTAAAATCTGTTGCTATGTGCATGTGATTTATATGGTTACTGTCAGAGACATTTATATACATTGATTGATGGCCAAGTGATTAAACTACTTGCATCATACCATAGTATTTGGGGTGCGAGCTCTACTCTGGGTTTGATTAAATTTGCTATACTGTCTGAATGATATCATTCTGTTTAACTCTTTAAACAATACATGTTTTACCCCAGCCACTCTGGTTTCTAATTGTTTTAACTTTGAACTCTCGGTGTCTGTGTTGAGTTTCTAACTTTTTTTTACTCAACTGAACATACTTACATAAAACCGTCAATTAAATTATTCTAGTATAATGTTACTATCAATGTGTGTCTTCTATGACATTACAATTGGGAACTTGCAATCCAGACCGAGCATGCTCAGACGCAAAGGATTATGGGATTATCTGAGGTTATCATAATACCTAATCCGGAGCTACTGATAAAATTAACCACCCACTATTGTCAGGGTGACTATGAATTGATTATTTGTGGTTACAAACGATGTATCAACATTGTTTACAATACTAATCGATTAGTATTTATTATCACATTTCCAATGATGTAACATTCAACATGGCAGGTTTGCAAGTTCCCTATTGCCCTCTGACATTGTTAGAACAGTTTATTTCTTAGTATGGATTGCTCGATAGTTATAGATGTTATAGAAGACATGCATCGACATTAACATTATCCTCGAATGTTTGTTTTATGTCAGTACTGTCACTTTAGTAAAGTAAAAACTCAGCTTGTGTCACTTTTCAGTCAAACAAATTCAAGGAAGAAGTCAGATTTAGCTTTATACTGTATTTTTGCAAAAGACTTATTTTCACTAATTTCGCTAGAAATAAAAAAAAAAACGCAAAAATATATAGTGACTAAAATGCCTTCTTGTATATGAACACAATGCACCAGTCTGGTAATTAGTAAAAATTAGTCTTTGAGAACTAACTGATATCTGTAAAATTGCAACATTTTCTAGTGGTGAAAATACCAACATGTAGGTGTACAGTATATAAAGTCAAAGCACTATTAGGCTAAGCGTACACCATATTAGGCTAAGCGTATGCCATATTAGGCTAAGCGTATGCCATATTAGGCTAAGCGTACACCATATTAGGCTAAGCGTACACCATATTAAGCTAAGTATATGCCATATTAGGCTAAGCGTACACCATATTAGGCTAAGCGTACACCATATTAGGCTAAGTATGCCATATTAGGCTAAGCGTATGCCATATTAGGCTAAGCGTACACCATATTAGGCTAAGCGTATGCCATATTAGGCTAAGCGTACCTATATTAGGCTAAGCGTACACCATATTATGCTAAGCGTATGCCATATTAGGCTAAGTATATGCCATATTAGGCTAAGTGTATGCCAAGGTGTAGCATTTCGTCTATAGATAAAAGAATAGATTGTCTTTTCCTTTTGTATATGTATGTCACAATCTCGAATTTACTTTTCAATGAATAAAATGAGTTTTTACTTACACATAAAAACCAAAGTTGCTAATTTATAACATTTATTTATCTTTTCAGCTCATTTTGTGTGTTTCAACCAAGGAAATAATCTTGTGATACTAAGGAATGCTGCTTATCCAGCTTTTCATCTCAGAGTTTTCAGCAATGTTGTCACTGCAAATGTAAGTATCCATAAAAACAAAAGATTTTACCATTTGACCACTAGGAGTGCTGATTTATACTTCAGTTATACACTTCAGGTGCCATGCCGTGAAAACCTAGCCAGTAAATAGAGATTGGCAAACATAACTTGGTTTCTGAGTAGAAATATGCATGATTTACAAAAAATAGGGTTTTTCTCCAATGAACACGGCTACTAAATGTGCCTTTAGAGAAAAAATACTTGAGTTCCTGAAATTGCATTCATCTCTAATCACAAACAGCATAAGCTTGACAATCTTGTGATTGAAAAATTGAGTAACAGGTTTTGATTCAAAATATTAGATTTTGGTATTCATAAAAACAAAAGATTTTACAATTTGACCACTAGGTGTGCTGGGAAACAAAATTCAAATACAGAATAGACATTCTCTGTCATGAAAGGCAGAACTACTTGAATAGGCCTTTCCAAAATTTGCAATGGTGGCGCTCTACTTCCTGTCTGTGTGTACCTTGGGGGTATACATGGTATAGATTACTCAGTTAATCATAGAGCACTGCTGCTTTCCTCGATGTCTGAACAATACAAAAAACATCCCCGATTTACACTTAGAACTACAGAATACAAGGAACAAAGCTCTTAAGAAACAGTACTATGAAGTGATGATACCCCCAATTTGAGTGAGGGCACTATATTCTCAATTTCCTGTTTGCAGTCTGCAATGGCCTGTTGTGTTAGCATATCATCAACTCTACCACTTTGAGAACCTAATCACTATTCAGTGCCATAGCCCTTGAATACTAACTTGTAATTCATATAGGACACCTAGTGGTCAAACTGTGAAATCTTTTGTTTTTATGAAAACTGAAATCTAAAGTTTTGAATCAAAACCAGTTTCAGTTTGTCAATAACAATAGTGTCAAACTTAGACTGTTTATGATTACAAAGAATGTCCATCTTGTATTTGAATTTGGTTTCAAGTCAGGAATATTTGTTATTAGAATTTCTAATGCAAGGTAGTTAGTAATCTGTGTCAGCATACAAACTAAACAGGTCCCTAAATTTGGTTTTACAGGAAAACAGTTTGATATATATACAGGTACTGCCATGGTGATTTCAGCTGTAATTTTTAAAGTCAATGAAACACTAAGTGGTTGTGTGTATTTGCAGGGTACTGGTGATTTCAGCTGTAAGTTCAGAATTCATGAAACGTTGGGTGGTTACGTAACTCTGGAGTCACTGTCCTCACATACACAACACATCGGTGTTGCTGCTGATGGGGCTATTAAACCCCCTAACACAGTTGATAAAGGAAATGACGCCCAGTTCAAAGTCAGATTGGTGGTAAGTAGATTGATTTACGATAGAATCCAGGAAATCAAAGTTCTTAATAATCCATATCAAAGCTTGTACCTGGTCATTTTTAAAGAAAATAATGAAAGTTTGGTTTCACGGAACCTGTCAATCATTTTTATATTTATATTTTTATATACTTTATTCAGCACCAGTATTGAAATGACTGAATTTTGATATCATTTCAACCTTAAAACTTTGAATGTCATCCCCTTATTTTTTTTTTCTAGATTTTAGTTTTCCTAACAAAGTAACAGCCCATGTTTTTTATTTATGAAACTTGTCCTATTGTAACATAATTATCATCAAACGAATTTGTATTATTGATAATTTCTGATATGTTTTAACTCCATTTTAAAACTCCAGAGGGCGCTTATGATCGGTTACCCAGACTTTCCACCCCCAGCAGAGTGCCTGAGGCATTATAGTGTCAGTGATTGTTACAAGATGGCTACTCAAAACATGACTTCTTTAGTAAAATCATATGGTGGCAAATCTTGCTAAGAATCTTTTGATTTATCGCCTGACGAAAGATGGTTTTCGAAAATGTTTATACATGATTTCATTTAAATATATACAGAGTTGATGAAAATTGAAAACAACAAACATGCAGAAATAGGTTTTGACTAAATGCCGTCTTATAACTCAACACTATGTACCAGTCTTAGACTAGTAATTAGTTAGTCTTTGAGAACTAGCTGAAGACTATCAAATTGCAAAATTTTATAAAATTTATGAAATTTAATTTATAAAATAAAATTTATAAAATTGCAAATTTTGCTAGAGTCAGTATCTGAGTTTACAGTCATTTTGATAATTCTTGATAAATTGTGTTGTTTGTTTCAGGCTCCTGCGCATGTACCAGTTAGCCAACCAGTCGCAGCTACCACCTATGTTGTACACCAATATAAAAAATAAACAACTTTGTCAGCTGTTCTACTGAGACTGCATTCAGTCACAGAAGAGAAGATGAACACAAACGCATAGTATATACTTTCATTTATTAGCAAAATATGGTCATACTATCTTGTACAAAGGTCAGCATTTACATTTAGATCTTCTAATATTATACACAAGTTAAATGAGTTTGTAAAGTATGCCATGACAGGGCGCCCTCATACATCAGTGAGGGGAGAGTGACACAACGTATCTTACAGTCAGAAGTCAGATAGGTATGCAATCTTTTCAAAAAAAAAGAAAATTTGATTTGCTTTATTTTGCTCATTTCACATCTAGTGTACTTGTCATTTAAAGTGGTCATATGGATGAGGATTGGGTATTTATTTTGGATTTTTAATTTATAAAACAAATTGTATCATAGATTCCTACTTGAAATATCAATGTGAAATAAAATTGACAAAGTCTGTGTTTGTATCTCAAGAATCGCAAAAATGTTAAAATGAGTAAAAAGTTTTATATTATGCATACAATAATTAAAAAAATGGATGTAAAAACATTCTTGGAAGCAACTCTCCAATTTTCGCCAACATCTCATCAGTATCGTCAGAGGTTTTGATTCTGTGAGTAGAAATTGTCAATATTGATTACGAACCCAAAATCCATATATATTTATTCTCACATTTATTGATCATTTGCAGTTAATTGACTTACTTACAAATAAGGATGTGGCATATATTTTTTCATATTAATTTTTTGAAATAGGAAGTCATAAAATTGTTTAATGAATCAATCAATTAATCACTCACTCAATAAATCAATCAATCAATCAATTAATCAATCAATCTTTATTGCTTAACAACATGCTATAGCAAGCGTGGTAAGGCATACAAAAATAACATGAGTAAAAAATCCAAATAAATACCCAGTCTTCATCCAATATGACCATCTGGAAGTTCTCTTCTATTTACCCTGGATTCTATCAGAGTACCGTACGTTAAGTAAGGAAGGTGTCATGTGATGTATGAACAATTACAGATGGTAATAGACAAGTCTGTAAGTAGAGGCTTTTATTTAAACAAATTTTATAAGTACTAAAAGATTACTAACAAGTGCAACACACACACACACACACACACACACACACACACACACACACACACACACACAGACACACACACACACACACACGTATACACACAGACACACACACAGACAGGTATACACACATACACAGACACACACAGACATACATACAAAAATGTACATACATGTACATGCATACATACTGACTGTACATTGTCGGTGATCGTTTTGTGGGACATCGCCATGTTACCAATCAAAAGGCATATGTGATTGTAATGGATTTTTCTTCATGTGCATGATTCTTAGTTCTTTCTTGACATACATTTACAATTTATCTGAACTTTATACAATATTATTTCATTTGATGTACAGTACATAGGTATTTGATCAGAAGTCTGCCCATGATTACCTTGCCTGAAGATTTTGATAAAGAAGTATTATTTGAAATGTCGCTGATATAACATATTGATAAGGAATGTATTACAACAAGTAACACTGAAGTAAAGCACTGTCTCTATGTGCTACACTCATTTATAGCATTTAAATCAAATATAAAAGTATACTGTTTTTTTGCCTTATTTACAAGCCTAGCATGTGGCCTTTCTAATGTGGTCAGTTAGCAAATGAAACAGTATACTTTTACACTTGATATGGATGCTATAAACGATTGTGGTACATACAGAAAATGCTTTACTTTGGTTTTGTAGTTGTAATTGTAAATTTGCCCTCCCACCCACACATACATACATACATACATACATACATACATACATACATACACACATACATACACGCTCACATACATACATACATACATACATACATACATACATACATACACACATACACACACACACACACATATACACGCACACATTTGCCCTCCCTCCCACACATACATACATACATACATACATACATACATACATACATACATACATACATACAGACATACATACACACACACACAGACAGACAGACACACTGTACATACATACTTTTATCATTATGTGCCTATCAATTTGTGCCTATTGATTATTATAAATGTAATAGACCCTTAACAGTACTTTTTTTCAAATACATTGAGAGTGTAACCATGGAAATTATTGTGATGTCATGAAAGTCATCTTTCTTACAATTACAACAGAGCCTGATGTGAAGGATTCATTTAGCTTTGACATCATTAAGTTGTCATGGATACGATATGGTTTGTCACCATGGATACACTTACAGTACATGGCATGATCATCATTATTTATAACATGATTGATAACTTCATTTGTGTATTTTATTAAATTAAAATTTATGATTAATTTTTAATGCCAAATATTGCCAAGGTAAATGTCACGTCTTTTAGATAGAACATGGAACAGTATATGAAAGGTTTCCATGGTTTTTTAAAATTAATAATCAGTTATATTCAATTAGTCAGTGAATATTATAGACTACTTTTACCATAATATGCAGGGTTCATAACACATGGTTGATGACGCATAACACATTGTTCATAGCACATAATACATGGGTTCATAACACATAACACATGGTTCAAAACACAACATATGATTCATAATACATAACACATGGTTCACAACACATAACACATGATTCACAACACACAACACATGGTTTGTAACACATAACACATGGTTCATAACACATAACACATGATTCATAACACACAATGCATGATTCATAACATAACTCATAACTCATAACACATAACACATGGTTCATAACACAATACATGGTTCATAACACATGGTTCATAACACATAACACATGGTTAACACATAACACATGATGCAGGGTACATAACACATTGTTCATAACACATAACACATGGTTAACACATAACACATGATGCAGGGTACATAACACATGATTCATAACACATAACACATGATTCATAACACATAACACATGATTCATAACACATAACACATGGTTGAAGAGTTATCATCTTTGGTGTGCCACTTTCCTGTCGCATTTAAAGCTGCACTAGCTACAACTCCAACATTTATGACTTTTAGGCTGCAAGATATTAAAGGTTCAATACACACATCTCGTTGATGTGCTTTTTATTTGTTGATAAACATCATGTAACCATAAAGATCCAGTCCATGCTTTCAATTAATATCATAATTATTCTCAACCAATGGGTAGCGACTGTATGAATAAGCAAGCTGATCTTTCCGACTAAACATTGCATTGTGATCACGAAATGTTGACTACAACATTGCATTTGGCTTATTCCACTGATGTCTCTGTTCACATGGGGGGGGGGGGGGGGGGGGGGGGATGTCTCTCATAAAATCATGTAAATTCTGCTCAAAAACAAAGTTTTGTTTCAGCTGTCCTCTACTTATTGGCTAGGTTTTTTTGTACCATGGTATGGGATCCTCTAGTTATTGGCTAGGTTTTTTTGTACCATGGTATGGTATCCTGCACAGTCATATAAATTGGATGACATCTGGGCTTTTTTAATTATAAAAAAAATGTATCTTTATATTAGTTAACTTTTATACTTGAATTCAATAAAATCTTGTATGCTACTACACCGTCTACCGGTATAATGATGGTATGGTTCTTGACATGCAATCTAAAGGAAATGTAAAATTTGTCATCTTGTCATAAATGGAATAATTATTCTATACTAAATGTTTACACTCCTCAGACATCATGCATAATCTTGATGTTTGTCATTTTCCCCTTTGACACTTTCGCTTCAGTGTGTAATATGTATCAGTGATAGTTGTATTAGGTACAGACAGAATGTTACAATGTAACACTCACAGACTTGGTTTATTTGGTACAGACAGAATGTTACAATGTAACACTCACAGACATGTTTTACTTGGTACAGACAGAATGTTACAATGTAACACTCACAGACATGGTTTATTTGGTACAGACAGAATGTTACAATGTAACATTCACAGACATGGTTTATTTGGTACAGATACAATGTTACAATGTAACACTCACAGACATGTTTTACTTGGTACAGACAGAATGTTACAATGTAACGCTCACAGACATGGTTTATTTGGTACAGACAGAATGTTACAATGTAACGCTCACAGACATGGTTTGGTACAGACAGAATGTTACAATGTAACACACACACACAGACATGGTTTATTTGGTACAGACAGGATGTTACAATGTAACACTCACAGACATGGTTTATTTGGTACAGACAGAATGTTACAATGTAACACTCACAGACACGTTTTATTTGGTACAGACAGAATGTTACAATGTAACACACACACACAGACATGGTTTATTTGGTACAGACAGGATGTTACAATGTAACACTCACAGACATGTTGTATTTGGTACAGACAGAATGTTACAATGTAACACTCACAGACATGTTGTATTTGGTACAGACAGAATGTTACAATGTAACACACACACAGACATGGTTTATTTGGTACAGACAGGATGTTACAATGTAACACTCACAGACATGGTCTATTTGGTACAGACAGAATGTTACATTGTAACACTCACATTATTTTGCAGTGTCGCAGAAGAAATAACAGCAGCTATGGTTTGCAAGAATGTCGGGTCACTCTGGTAATACACAATTCAACAAGCCATTGAGAATGACATAGTCCCCGCTATGATTGGGTTTAAAGGAATTAGCACTACTCTGATCACGCAACAACACTTGTGAACCTAAATCAAACAGACTTAGATATGTTGTGTCTGCTTGTCGGACATGGAACATGCCTACAACAATAAAGGATTGGTCGGGTATGGGGGATCATATCAATATGAAAATGGATATGCAAATGTATGTCATAGAACACTGTCCTAATACCAACTCTGAATGAGATCTGTTCAAGCATGTCTGAATTATGGCTTTGGACATGGAAAATTCTCAAACAAAATGGCTGCCAGGCAGCCATATTGGATCGTATCATGACGAAAATGGATATGCACATGTATGTCATAGAACACTGTCCTAATACCAACTTCGAATGAGATCTGTTCAAGCATGTCTGAGTTATGGCTTTGGACATGGAAAATTTGCAAACAAAATGGCTGCCAGGCAGCCATATTGGATCGTATCACAATGAAAATAGATATGTACATGTATGTCATAGAACACTGTCCTAATACCAACTTTGAATGAGATCTGTTCAAGCATGTCTGAGTTATGGCTTTGGACATGGAAAATTTGCAAACAAAATGGCTGCCAGGCAGCCATATTGGATCGTATCACAATGAAAATGGATATGCACATGTATGTCATAGAACACTGTCCTAGTACGAACTTTGAATGAGATCTGTTCAAGCATGTCTAAGTTATGGCTTTGGACACGAAAATTCACAAACAAAATGGCTGCCAGGCGGCCATATTGGATCGTATCATGACAACAATGAATATGCACATATATGCCATAGAACACTGTCCTAATGCCAACTCTGAATGAGATCTGTGTGAGCATGTCTGAGTTATGGCTTTAGACAGGGAAAATGCGCAAACAAAATGGCTGCTAGGCGGCCATATTGGATCGTATCATAAAACAAATTGACGTGCATATGTATGCCATAGCATGTTGCCCCTGTACCAAGTTTGAAAAAAATCGGTACTGGCATCTCCAAGAAACGGCTGCGGACGGACGCACGGACGGACAGACGGAACCCAATCCATAAGTCCCCGTTCCAGACTTCGTCCGCGGGGACTAACAATAGCAAACACACACCTATTACCTGTATTAGATCATACTTTCAATAAAACTCAAGAGATAAACTATGATAAATTTGATGACAAAGGGAAAGTCACAAGATGTCACACACTCTGATAAACTTGATAACAGCGAGTCACAAGATGTCACAAACATGATGAACTTGATAACACAGAGAAAGTTACAAAACGTCACAAACTCTGATAAACTTCATGACACAAAGGAAGTCACAAGATAACATTACTTTAATGATCAAAATACAAATAAATATTGATACATTCAATGATAAGCCAACATTTCATTATAAAAAGAATCCGAGCAGTTGCTCAGTTGTCAATCATTTCAATTGTGGTCTATTCCATTTCTTGGCATTGGATTTATTATAAATTTAATATCGCTATGGTAACTTGATTTAATCGTGTGATGGTGTCTTGGGGTGAAATTACTGTATAGCAAGCATACAACCATGGAATAAAAAGTGATGACTTTGTCTGTTGATGGCAAATCAGGAATGAGAAAGTTTCATGCCAAGACATAATTAGTGTCTCAGTAATTGATCTGTACAAGTACTGTTGGTGTACAAAACACATGCATTATACCGGTATGTATACCACACTCAAGTTAAAGTATTGAATTTAACTTTTTGATCCAAACACAACTTTGTGAAAATTTTTACTTGAAATTTTCGACTGCACACTTCAGTCGTTATCAACAGATTGACACAGTATCTACATCCGGGCACTACACAAATTCAATGCTATGGTTTACCAACACAGATGAATTTCCATTTGAAAATACCCAAGTCAAGTTATTGTCTTTGAACAAAAAATATGGATTATATACCCTGGTTTTTCTATGTCACAACAACTCGGGTCTATGTGAATGGTTTTGAGGTGTGTGAAATGTGTCAAAACGTTATCGCATTATGTACCTCTACACGTACTCCTCATTTTGTGATTAAGCATGAAAATGATTTGATAGTTCTATGATATTACAACCTTGTAAGGCCTAAAAAAAAGTTGTTTGGTTCCGGTTACCCAACCACACCTAGTTTTTCACTGCCAACCCTAAACTCTTTTTTATGTATTTAGAAGAAAAAAAATGAAATCGCAAAAAAATTGTGAAGTCCCTCAACAAATAGTGAATGCAGAAACTGGCATACACTTAAAAAGACAACATAAAACTGTTCTTCCAATTTGTAATGGCTGTACATCTGATGGGAAGAAACCAATAACACAGAGACCATTTGGAAAACAACAGAAAACATAACTACCTGAACGAGACACTCACATATGAAAAAAACATCTACCTAGTAGTATGTATACCCACCTATTCTAAAATTGAGGGTAATAGGAATCAAACAATTATTTTTTAGACCTAATCACCAAATTTCATCTTTGCATTAAGTCTTTCCTTAGATCATTTCATACAATTAAAGTCAAGACAATTCATTTCACAGTTGTACATACTTGCGGTTTATAAAAAATAGCCCACACTGCTTTATATTATCATGAGTATTGCTCAGATATATCAAACGAATCTATCTATCTCTCAGGTTTCTAGTGTCAAAAAAAAAAAATACACATTTAAAGTCATAACATTGGTCCACATCTACAAAGTTAGAACTTAGAGCTATGACGTTATCTGGAAAACTTTATGGCATGAATTGAATAATGCATGGTTGTATTTTTGTGAATTGCAAGTAAAAAATATAAATTGGTATACGCTGTTTAAATCAGCACACGTTTACTTTATATGCACTTTATACTCTGTATGAATACACAATACAGATGCATAGTACTGTGGGGAAGTATTCAACAGTATGGTTTCATAAAATTACTATACTGGGGGAAGTGTAGATCTTAAGATACAATGTTTCAACAACACCCCCCCCCCCAACCCCAATCGACATCAGTGAGGGATTGGGCTCATGAGGAGGCCCATCACAGCGAACCTTACAGATTAGGGGAGGTGTTGGTTTATCAATATCTATCTGTCGGTCTGTGTTGGTTTGCCGATGTCTAACCTGTCGGTCTGTTTGTCTGTGTTATCATTACTTCAGAAATCAAGAGCTGAAATGAAATAAACTTCACCACACTTAATTTCTGAAGCAGTGGGCCTCTAAAAAGCTATTTGGATATTTGAATATTCGAAAGGACATTGCAATACAACACCAAGTATAATTTTTTTAGTGAATAGAAATATATACATTACAATAAACACAGCTTTTGAATATGCAGAAGTAGTCATGCACTAAACTGAAACACACATAAAAATCTGTTTTGACTTTTAAATTTATGATAATTGGGTATAATACAAGACTTTTTGTGAAGGTATGTAACAAATATAAAGTTTGTATTTTCTTTATCATGACTTGTTGACAAAAAAATAAAATAAAATAAAGATAAGATATAAACTTGGTAATTATATAGTAGCGGTGGTATTGAAAGTGGATTTTTTTTATAGCGCTTTAAATTTCCATTGATAATAAATAAATATTTGTGAAGAGTTCGATTTGTGACACACTTGGTAAAGACATGAGAGCGATCTGATCAACGATATTATGATGAGCGCCCTCAATGGGCAATTACAAAAATATTGAGACAAAGCGAAATGTTAGGAACTTTAGGTCATGGCAATATAGCGCCCTCAAGTGGCACAGTATTGTCCTTGGGTAGAAGTGAACCGAGAACTGTCAGAATCCCCGTTGGAAACATTTTTCATTTTTGTGACAACCGTGTTTGTTTCTTAAAATG
Organism: Glandiceps talaboti; assembly: GCF_964340395.1. NCBI lineage: Eukaryota > Metazoa > Hemichordata > Enteropneusta > Spengelidae > Glandiceps > Glandiceps talaboti. The sequence continues at coordinate 8,292,292 of NC_135557.1, read as the reverse complement.
AGAGAGAAATGTGTGGCTCTTTTGACTGGTATGAGGTGCACTAGAAAAATGGTCAGTTGACGCTTCACGATCACGTTCCAAATTGTATTTAGCAAAAATGAATGATATGACACCAACTATGCTTTTGAAGAGCCAACCGACCACCTTTCAAAGTTCTACTGTATAACTACCCAAAAAAACCGCACATTTATTTAAAGTATCTCACTGGAGATGATTTGTGTCACACAGACATGCAGGAAAAATATTTTTAGGCTTTTCAAAGACTTGTAAATGCACCTATGACAATACCAGTTACAGTTACTTCAAAAGTATCAAACTTTAGCTTAGGGATGACCAAATAATGTCACACAAGCTCAATAAACAAACGAAGGACCCGTTCCCCTCCAATTGAACATTCACAAGTGGGACGTCATACGTTTATATATGATGAAAATTGTAGCAGTCACACCACTACAATTGATGCAATGTAAAAAACATGATGGTATAAAACACATTCAAATATTACTGGCAATATTACATTGTTCCCTCTAATGATAGCCAAATTTTGTTGTTGTTGAGTCAAACTGATAAAAACTGACATTTCTTTTGAGTCACCACATAGTAAGAGATAGGGAAACACCAAATGTTGGTGCATCACTAGAAATTGTATTCATCAGCGGCATGTTAAGTTGACTTAGAGGGCAGTTCAGTTAGTAAATACAGAACTGTTATTGTCAAAGGCTTGAAAGTGTTAAAAATTTGGCTAGAAGTGTGAAAATGAAGTTCAGCAATTGTACTGACATCAGACCCTGTCGCACTAAATCAGCAAATATGGTTTATTGAGCTTGTTGTGTAACATTATGTGATTGTCCCTAAGCATGTGCAAGGACGTGGCAATTTATAGCACCCTCTTGCGGCTGGGTTTGGTACAAAATCTTAAATGGAATAGGATAAATTCTTGTAAAAGTTAAAATAACATCTAACAAAATCCGAGATACTTGATAAATCGTTATAAATATGGCAATGCAAGATATCCGTTCATTCTAACACAAATCTAATGAAAACAAAGTTGACATAGTGGATAAAGTGTACTCTACAATGTTTCCAGTCTAGAATCCTTACTGTTGTTGGACGATCTCGACAGAGTTGTCTCTCTCTCAATATATGCTGGCCATATCATGAATTGTTAATTTGCCAACTCACTAAACCGTCTGTCCTAAATTTATATATGAATTGTTTTACTTTTAGCTACACCCTTAAAAGCTGTTACTGCATGCTTAACTTACATAATTAGATGTAAATTAGATGTAAATTATTACACTTCAGGTGTTGTGTACATGTAGAGGCCAAAACCAACAGCTAACTCCTTCAAAAAGAACTTAAAAACATATCTGTTCTCCAGAGCATTCTAACTGTGCAATGCCTCTGAACTCTACACATGTACATTGTAGTGGAAACTGGCGCTTCATAAATTCACTGATTGATTGATTTATACACTGTTTACATCATTCTAACAATTGGGGTTTCCTCATTACTCATTTACATGAACTACTTTGACTTCATTTCTCATTTAGCCAGACAGGTTAGAGATGATTTGATACCAAGTTGGCATCCTGACTATTAAGACAACATTGTCAACACCATCCAACAACGGCAACGGGTTTTCTGATTAACTTACGCTATGTTTCAAAAGAAATTTCTACTTCTGACAATCAAAAAAAAAACTAGAATTTAGAAAATGAAAACAAAAACAAAAACAAAAAAACAAAAAAAAACTTTCCAAAACAAGAAACATCGGGCACTGACTTCAATGACATAGCTTGCGAAAATATCACAAGGCAATTTCTAATTTACTTAATTCAGTAAGTACAAGTTATTCTAAAAATTTTAATATTCTAACTTCTATTCTGGTAGAAAAATTGGAATGATTTTAATAGAACTTTCAATGTCAGTGGCATTGCCTGTATTATTCACTTATAAACTTGCTTTCAGTTGATGTCTACATGTAGCAGTGTACTTGTCAGCTTTGATCCCATTGATAACAGTATATTCCATACAAATGTAATAACAGGGTTCATGAATTCACATCAAACTTTCACAGAGTAGTTATTATGCATTATAAAAACAATTCATACTCTTACTATCTGTTGATGACCAGTTGACTGTGGCTTGTTTGTTTAAAAGTCAAGTCCAGTCAGACTTATTCCTACCGTTAGTACACTTGTATTGATTACTGCTATCAACTTAAAGCAAAAGTCCAGTGAGACTTATTTCTGCCTTTAGTACACTTGTACTGATTACTGCTATCAACTTAAAGCAAAAGTCCAGACGGACTTATTTCTGTCTTTAGTATACTTCAGGGGTGAACAAATCCACTGGTCCTGAGTCCGGGACTAGTGATTTTTTTTGGGCGGACCACACAAATTTTACCTTGTCTGGTCCGTTGGACCAATACCTTACTGTTAATAACTATGTTGGACCACTAATTCTTTCAGCAGGACCACTGGATTTTTTAAGGCACTTGTCCGGGGACCACCAGTTCACAAAATGATTTGTTCACCCCTGCACTTGTATTGATTACTGCTATCAAACTTACATGTGATATTGGGTAATAAATAGTATCTTGGTAAGTTATTCAACTTTGAAATCTTGTGAAAAGGCCCTACTGCACTTGACAGGTGTACAGCCATTTGGAGATTTCCTCCAAGGGTTTCCTGCAAAATCATATTCAGTTGATAATAGTAAACTAACAGCAGAAATGTGCCTGGCTTGACTTTTCCTTTCAGGGACAAAATTTGTTCTTAATTTACCCATGATGAATAGTTCGAGAATGGCTTCTCTGTGGATTTAGTGACATTGATCACTTTGAGAAGTGACTTCAAGTTATTCACTGTGTCTTGTCCTTTCATTGATTTTCATCTCAAGTTATTCACCATCTGTGTCTTGTCTATTTGCTGGCTTTGATCTTGATAAATGTATCGGGGACAAGTTATGTATTTTATTTACTCATTGCTGTATGAATACACAGAGAAGGGCTTCTTTGTTGAAATAGTGGTTTTGTTTACTTGAGAAATGACTTCAACTTATTCACCATGTGACTGTCTTGTCCATTCATTGACAGTGATTGCGTTAGGTCTTGTTTACTTGTTGATAGTGATCTGGTTACTCCCAGGACTTGTTTGTTTGTTGACATTGTTCAAGTTATTCATTGTATCTTGACGAATGTTCGTTTCTTGAAATTCTTGTCCATTCACTGACATCAATCAAATAATTTTCCCTTGCTTATTTACCAGATTTGATCCTGTTCAACACAGCCTCTTGCTGTTGTTTTTGAGCACACTCTGTCACTAGTTTATTAAGTTCTGCAGCATTATATCCCATAAGGCTTCGAAGATCACACACAAACTTGTACACAAATCGCTTCCCATGGACCTTGGCAATCATATCTCCATCGTAATAGTATCTTAAGGCACGGCTAAGTTTCTCATAATTCATTGTGGGTTTGTTCTTCCTTGCACCCCATTTCTGAGCCACAAGTTCTGGATTGTTAAGTTTAAATTCTCCGTTATCTCCGACCCACGATATACAATCCCTGGAATCTTTGTCTGTCAATAATTCCAGTAAGAATTGCCAAAGTTGAATCTGACCATTGTTACCTGAAACAGAAAAAAATATTAGAGTTGATAAAAGAAAACTGAATATCAAGGTCCGTAAAGCTGCACTAACTGTAATGGTGATATTATTTTGGAGATCAGACAACTGGCAATATATTCACTTAAAATTGTTAAAATACCAATAATTCTCGCTATCTGCAATACAATTCTATGCATCGCTAAGGAGTCAAATGGAACGCAGTCTCGCGACCGCGCTTGCATTTGTCGACACCTACACTTCTGGTCGCCTATGTCAATACACGTGAATGTTTCTTCTAAACAGTTTAATTTGTAACAAATAAGATAAACGCAAGTTTTAAGCTCATATAATTATGGAGGTGGGAAATTTAAATATGTACAGTATCTTTCCAGAGCAAAATTACAAGAGATGTCTACAACTGAAAATGGGAAAGAAACATTCCTGTGTATTAGCATAGCCAACCGGAAGTGTAGTTGTCGACATTAGAACGCGTTGTTGCGCGACTTCGTTCCATTTGACTCCACAGTGATGTGTAGAACTGTATTGCAGGTAGCGAGAATTAGACATTGTATACTAGTATGACAATTTAGAGATCTATTTTATTAATCATGATTCATTGGGAAGGAGGATTTTTTGGATGTGGACCCCAAAACCAATTTAATTGGATATATTGGAACATACTATGTTTACTGCTACACAAATATGTTTACCCACATGTGATTCAATAATGTGCAGGGTGTATGATTATTATGATTAAGTCATTGTATTTAATCAACTAGTTTCAAAAAATGTTTTAAATCATATATCAACATAAATTGATAGTCATTATTTTATGATCATAAAGATACCGTTGTGAAAAAAATAAAAACTGACACACTGAGCAAATGAATATCAGCCAGCGGGCCACTTACCATATTTGTGCAAATTGTACCAGGGTGTGGTACGGAAAATGATTATATGAGTTCCTGTGCTCTCCATTGAATTAACGGTACTTAGGAAGAGATACTGGGTATATGATAAAACATTTATGGACTAAATGTAGGTTTTAGGGACCTTGGAAATATGGTTTAAAGTCTCTCCCACAGTCAGACCCTAGCACTGTACATTCTTAATCTGCAAAAGCCATACCTGACTCTGTAATTATTACAAGACTGACCTGTTCTGTTGCCTGGTGACGTCCTTTCCTGTCCTGTTATACTAGGAGATCTGTTCACTTTAGCGTTAGGAGGCTGTAATACTATTGTCTTCACTGCAGGTGCTATCAATTTACTTGCTACAACTACAACAAAAAGAGCAAAACAATGTAAATACAGATTATTGAAATGGCATATACGACACAGGTTGTAATCCAGCCTTCAGTTCAAGATAGACCCAAACCAAATCTACTGTTCTTCAATATGATAGATTACACAAGTGGGTGATAGCGTTTCCTCTGTTGTACAATTCTAATCACCCTGTGGTCAACATAGTGTAAACATTGGAAGTCCCAAAACAGCACTGCAATTTCATGGAACTCTTAAACTCGTTTTCAGAGACTCCTCCCGAATGAGACTAAAATTTATAATGAATATTCATGAATGAATATTAATGAGTTGTCAGTACTTGTGAGATCACTGTTAATAATACTAGTATAGATGACCATACCTTCCGTCATTGTGTCCACACTTGTGGTTGCTCCTACTGCTTCTACAAACACAAACAGTGATTAAATGTCAGCAAAATCTTAGTCCAAAAGTTATAAACTTGCACACCTACCAATGATTAATCAAGGGAAGGCTAAGCTCCTGTAAAATTACTCACTTAAAGGGACACAAGGTGAGTTTATGGGGTCTAACTTTTGTTGTACATTTCTATCATGGTCTTGTTGCTATGGGCGTGGTCTTGTTGCTAGGCACATTTACATACATTGTTTTAATTTTTATTCATTTGTCTATTAATCCCTCGTTATCTTTGCAATATATGCCACACTTTGGCTGTTGCTATGGGCATGGTCTTGTTGCTAGGCATATTTGCAATGGTTGCACAATGTATTTCTCAATCTCTTCCTCGGTTACCTAGTTGATTTCATTACAGCCTCTTGGATCATAGTGTACAGACAACATCCAACTTGGAATTTGATAACATATTGACAGTATTTTATATTTATAATTTGCATAAATTATCTGAAGACAGTTTGATCGCCTACCTTCTGCTCCTACTCCACCATCAACTGACACTGATGCAGTCTGTGTTGCTGCAGAAATAAATGGTGAATATTATTATACATGAGATAGTCAAGAATCATAGGTCATTATAGGGAAGGCAAAAATAAAACCCCCAAAGAGAAAATAAATAAATAAATGAATAAAACAATAGGCAAGGTAGGAAGGTAGATACAATGTAGATAGACAGATAGATAGACAGTATAGATAGAGTATAGATAGATAGATAAATAGGTAGATAGAGACAGAGCATAGATAGAGTTTAGATAGAGATCGATAGATAGGTAGATAGATAGATAGACAGATAGCTAGATACATAAATTGATAGATAAAATATAGCTAAATGTAGAGTTTAGATAGATAGATAGATAGTCTAGATAGATAGATAGATAGACAGATAGATAGATAGATAGCTAGATACATAAATTGATAGATAAAATATAGCTACATGTAGAGTTTAGATAGATAGATAGATAGTTAGATAGATATATAGATAGATATATAGATAGAGTTTAGATAGATAGATATAGATAGATAGATAGATATATAGATAGATAGATATATAGATAGAGAGATAGATAGATAGAGTTTAGATAGATAGATATAGATAGATAGATAGATAGATAAATATAGCTAGTAGGTAGGTTGATAGATGGATTTGATCTGTGAAATGCAAATATTTTTTATGTGTACTTAGGCTACTTACATTTTCTAAGAAGTTCTAAATGTGTCCAAAAGATATCTCCTCCTGGTCGTGGTAATTTCTTAACAAATTCTTCTCTGGGCATCTCACAAAGTTGTTTGCCAGGAAGTTTAAGTGTTTCTGCATCGTCTGTAAGACCTGTACTGAATTCTTTACTAGCCCAATTCAACCAATGAATAGTGTGTTCTGTTGTCCATTCTGTGGGGTCTGTGTACAAAAAGTCAAGTATATTTAATTTAAGATAGACACAAACTAAAACTATTGGCAAAATATGCTGATACAATAGTGACAAGCTACTGAATGGACATTTGTCTAATTATTTTGTCAGTAGGGAGGCGTCTCTGAAAGCTAGTTCCCTAAACTGGCAGTGCACTGTTTAGGGACTTCCAATGCTTACACTATCTTGATCACAGGGTGATTAGATATGCACAACAGAAGAACCACTATCACCCACTTGTGTAATCTATCACATTGATCAACAATAGTTTTAGTTTGTCTCTGTCTTAGTAAACCAAAACCTTGATTACCACAGTTGTATTTCATCATTGCTCTATAGATTTGGTGTGCATTGAGATGACATAACTTACCAATTGGGATTCCCAGTTTTTCTTGTTCTAGTCTGTAGTTATTACAAACTATCCACCTGGTCACATGATCACTTTCTTCTGACAATGGCACTGCCTTATCTGTGATTGTTTCAGCTTCAACTGTTTGTGTGGTTTCTACTGCAAAGGAAAATAAAACAGACATTGATAAAGTGTATGTATATGTACATGTATAGCAACAAATAATGACTGAGCCCCATGACACGTGTGCAATGTGCATGAGTGCGTGTGGCATAGACTGTCGACAGTCGCTCACGTCTTTTTTCCCCTACGTTTTATCTAAACTCCGATCCGGCGCAACACTAGTCTAATCGCAAACTGATATCGAGGGCCGAAGATATCAGTTTGCAATTATACTAATGTAGCGCCGGATCAGAGTTTAGATAAAACGTAGGAAAAAAAGGCGCGAGCAACTGTCGACAGTCTACGTGTGGCATTCTCTGTGGTCATACAAACGTTCATGAAAGTGTGGCTGCAAACATTCACATGGATCAATCGTGCATTCATTCACATATAATTTCAAATGCTATAATATCAATGCACTACACATCTAGACACTACACATGTTGGCTCGTTTTCTATGTTCTCTCGCTCCACTGTATAGTCAAATGGCTTTCTTTAGCATGACATTCCGTTCTTAGTACAGACAGCAGTAGTTTAATGCAATTGAAGCATTGTGTGATGATGTTATCTTAGCTTGTACTTGCTTCTGATACACAAGCTAAGTTAGTAAGTAACATACTTGTGTTACTGCCACTCAAAGTGAAGGATGTCAACAGTTCTCACTGTTAACAGTGTTTCAAACAAATGGCATTTAAACGGAAAAGACTGACTGACAATAAAGAACATTCAATATTTTTCCCAGTATAGTTTTAGTATTTTTTGTTTAAGGTGGTAACTTATACGGTATACATGTAAGTACGACCGTGTACTGAGAATGACAAACATACAATGTTAACCTACCTTGCTGTGGTGTGGTATCCACGGTAACTTCTATTGGTTCTACTATTGGTTTGACGATGTCCACTATGTTGACACGTGGTTTTACACCTGTGTGAAAATCACCAACTATGATATATGTAAAATTCCTCTTAACTAATTCATTGCATTTATACTCTATACATATTTGGTTTCCATGGATACAACATAAGTAGCGGACCTCCTTAATAAATACATGCACATTATTACAAACAATGCCACAATTAAAAGTATGATGTAAAATCACTTTTAGATTATATGTACATTGGATGTAAATTATTAACATGCTATGCTAAAAAGACATGCTCAATACACAAGGCAAAAATAATAATAATAATTCTAAGTTTCCGATAACATGGCCTCAGAAAATAGGGTAGCTAGGTCAGGATTTTATTTCATTTGATCTTTTCAATTGTTTATTCAATTGAAAAATATTGCTTCAAAATATCATAGCCCTTTCTGCAATATCACCGAAGTTTTACACCAGATATCTTTTACAGTATATGACAGAAACGCATGATACACAGATGCAAGTGTGGCATACTTGGGGTATTTGCATGAATGCTTGCAGTGTTCTCTGTGGTCGTACTTTCATGATGATGAGCATTGTGCAGCAGAAAACATTGCAAGCAAGACTGCAAATACCCTCCTAAGTAACCACATTCAGGGCATCAACACAGCATATGGTTAAAACTTATCTTATTATTACATATGGTTATCTGACACAACAATTCCATTATTATGTGAAATCTCATTATCAAATTACATTGTGATCACACGTTTTCATGTAAAATGAAAAATTAAGTCCTCCTTTGCGCTGCACGCAGGTATGCACTCACATTTTCAGTATTGCACTGCAGTGCGAATACCACTAGTATGTACACACCAGTGCAAGTAATCTATGTTACATAAATGTATGTACATGTAGTAATACCGGTACTACTAGTATGTGTACATACCAGTGCAAGTAATCTCTGGTACATATGTAGTAATACTACTAGTATATGTGTACATACCAGTGTAAGTGATCTCTGGTACATGTGTAGTAATACTACTAGTATGCATACATACCAGTGTAAGTGATCTCTGGTACATATGTAGTAATACTACTAGTATGAGTACATACCAGTGCAAGTCATCTCAGGTACTTATATAGCAACAGATGATTTGTCTTATTACAATAAAATCTTCAGTACACATACCTTGTGATGAGATGATTTGACAACTGAACTGAACAGCGCCCTCAGCACTCACGCCTTGTTCTAATAAACTTTTGGTATGGTCAAGCTGGTAATGAAAACACAACACATTTACAACCTGATAGGCACACTGTGTTCATAAAGAGTTTATAATACTGGTATACAATGTAGTCCACAAAGCAAATTTATCAGGGTTCTATCGGCCAGATAATAATAGATAATGCACATTTGTAACATGCCTTTTCTCCTGAGAGGTCAAAGTACCCACAATTATTACCCTGGCAAGGATCAACGGTGGTATAACAGCCCTTTATACTTCCTCAACTACCTGGGGAGCATACAATCAACTGCAGCCTTCATTGGTGCATAGGATTAAAGCATTCACATTGCAACCTCTATTCTCCCATAGGTCCCAAATTATACAGCTGGGTTGATTGATTGATGCACAATCATGGTTCAAACCAATGACTTTAGCCATTCAGAAAGATATTACAGCGACAGGGCTTGAACCTGCAGATTTCAAGTCAGCCACACTAACCATTCACCTACCATGACTCCATTCCAATATAACGTTGTGCGGTACTGAATCTCAATACCCCATCTGTCTATTTTGCAGGGAACCTTCAATCACAATCTAAATCTAGGCAAGTTTTACTACGACCACCCACCCCATCTAGGGTTGGTAGCAATGTAAGTCTCGTCTGGCATTATTAGAAAATTTGATTGCAATTTGCATAGTACGGGTTCCTCAACAAAATTTCTATACATACAATAAATTATACCATAAGCCATACACTTCTAACAAAATATTTCAAAGAGACTGAACTCCTCAGTGTAAAGTTATAATAAGTTGTATAAATAAAAATAAATTGTATCATTTCTATGAGCTATATATTAATACTTGGTTTGAGTCCGGTGGATTGCAAGTGATGATTTTAGCAAAGTAGAATACTGCGACTATCTTTTAAATATCATGCAATTACGCCTAAGAAACTTTACCCTCAACTTGTGGCCCTTTACTTCACACAATACACAGATAATCTTTTACCTGTGCTGTATTTTGTAGAAACACTTCGTGTTCATCCAGACTACACTGTAGTCTGACTTCCAGTAATTTTTTCAGTGTTGTCAGTGGTTCTGCAATGTCCATCATTTGTGTAATGATATTCTGTCCTGCTGGCACAGTGACTGTGACGCTTTCCTGGGTCCTGCAAAAGGAGTCATAAAAATTACCACATGTGATCATGTCATGCTAGGACAGCAACTGTGATGTTCTCCGTGTCTTGCAAAAATGTGTTATAAACATATTGTAATGTTGTGTGGACAGAAAGAAGGGTATGCAACATCATGATAATTTAACCTGTCCTTCCTGACTCTTCCGTTTAGCGGAAGCAAGTGTAATTGAAAATGTGTGTAACATGTATTAAAGTGGGCATATGGATGAGAATTTGGCATTTATTTTGGATTTTTATTTGATAAAACAGCTTCACTATGTTTTTCTACTTGAAAAAATAATGTGAAATAACATATACCAAGCCTATGTTTGCAACTCAATAAATTGCAAAAGATTAAACAATGTGTAAAATGTTTGTTATTGTACGTACAATAACAAACTATTTACACTTTTTGCATCTTTTTGCAATGTATTGAGTTTTGAATAATGTATCACACACTGTGTGTGTTCCTTGTCTGGAAGAACAACCATTATTACACATCACTATTCTTACACAAGCTGTCATTGGTCAGAATCAGATCACATAACCTTCTTTAAATAGACTATAGGGGTGAACAAATCCACTGGTTCTGCAATTTTTTGGGGTGGACCACACAAATGTTACTGTGTCTGGTCCGTCGGACCAGTATATTACTGTTAATAACTGTTAAAAAGTCATCTGAATATACAGATTCATAGGTAAGATTTAATGTTTCACATTAGCGGGACCTGGGACCACTAATTCTTTCAGCAGGACCACTGGATTTTTTAAGGCACTGGTCCGGGGACCACCAGTTCACAAAATGATTTGTTCACCCCTCGACTATTGCCTGCATGGTGATATTGCCTGCACATGCAGATACTACATGCACATGTACAGTATATATCAACTCACGGAATGGTAATTGCCTCATACTTACGTTGCCATGGCAACATCTTCAACCTTAGGTTTTTTAATTTCTTCATCTTCAATTTCAGGTTCACCAGCTCTCTTCATCCTAAGAAACAATAAAACAAACCTGTCATCCTTAGATTATAACTTGAACATGTACATTGTGTGGTGCGCCCTCTATGGTGAAAAAGGTTGGTCAATCCATGATGGCACCTAACATGCCATACTATCTGAGTCTCTAGAAATACAAGAATCAACATGATGATTAAAAAAACAACAAATTATTGCTACTTATTGTGTCTTTAGTATGTGTACATACAAGTACAAGTTTGATTTAGCAATTTTATCATTGACTGTACTTTCGAAAAATGAAGACCCATAGTTTGGCTACACAGCATGGGTATCAAATACATTCAGATGACTACATCATGTTTGCCATGTAACTTGTAAGTCATGCAATTATAGACAGTGGAGGGGGAACACATTGTGGCATGGCACACTGGTGTCACTTTACTTTGGAAAAAGGTGTGGATGATTGTTTGTTTTAGGACATTTGTTTTCTTAGAGGGTTTGGTTATGTGGTTTATAAACAATGATGGCAAGGGTTCAAAGGATACAAATGTTCATGGAATAATACAGACAGAGGATGTGGTTTGGTAGAGGATTTAAAACACAAGACTGGAGATTATGACAACCATAGACTGGGTGGAGGGTCTATGTGACAACAGGGCACCAGTGTTCCCTCTAAGCCAATTTGAGGCACCATTGACAGACACAATTTCTAGTGATGCACCAAGATTTAGTGTTTACCTATCTCTTACTATGTGGCGACTCACAAGAAATTGTCACTTTTTATCATTTTGACTCACAACAACAAAATTTGGCTATCATTAGAGGCACACTGTGGGGCACACAACTGATATACCAGTCGCAAAACATCTCTACACCCCTAGGATGTGATAATTTCTTATCACGTATCTCGCATTTTTTCTGCAATATTTGTTTTAATGTACTTTTAGCTGGTGTTCTAATTTTTTCAAACTCAACTGTCACTAATTTCGAATACTATCAAAGAACATCAAAGCTGGACCAGTGGTAGTTACAACAGTTATACAAATGTGCTCACACATAAAAAATGACTCAGAGCTAAAAACTCAATTTTATACATGATTGATGTATAAGTTACCTAATTAGTCTGCGATATGAACACCTGCCATCCTGATTAAGTTGATCCAACATTAATTTAAAGTTAACCTTTCATGGGAATTGTAATGGTCCAAATACAAACAAATTAAAATCAAACACACCATGCATGTATGTACATTATAATGCACATGACTCGAACAGCATATTATTCTGTTCATTTTACCTCACTGGGCTGGGTGATGTACATGTAGTCTTAGACTCTAGTACCTATACCGTATAGTATAGTATACGGTCATACCGTATCTAGACTATGGGTTCTGCATTCTATGCTAGTATGCAATTTTTTTTTAACAGTCCCTCACTTTATATTTAACTGAACTATACCATAGATCTATGAATAGGTTGTAATTCTATGGTTATACCCACACGTTCAGATAATGTGTCACTGTCACAATGATTTCCTGTACTTTCAACCATTATGGAAGTACATTTGTACCGCCATGATTCAATGCAACCACAAGTATTTATATATAGTGATTATATGTACAGCTTCTTTTCTGATTCCCATGAAAATCTATCGGGTTTTTAAAAAAAAATAATACAATTTGAATATATTCACATCCTCATCTCTGAGAAACATTAGTGATAACTAAATGAAAAAGTGTATGAAAACAACATCCGGATTGATCCATCGATGTCGCCATTCCGACCATACTGGATTTCTGTTTTCACAAATCGATCGAGTCAAAATGCGAAACATGGACTTGGTTTCTCTGAATAAATGCGACATAATCTAACATATGCCAGACAAAGGACGGTCGCAAAATGCCAACCAACCACTGGCAGAACAGTGAAGTCCTGAATGAAGATCGCATGTGCAACACTTATGGCCCTCAGACAGGAAGAACAACAAATGTACATGCCAGACGGCATGTTAGAAAGGCGTGCATTTGACAGAAGTGTGATCACGACAGAAAAATTGCGATTTTATCGATGAAACTCTGCCAGTTGACAAAGGAAACACAACTAAACAACGTAGTATTACCTTACCTACTCCTTTTTACTGTTTTTAGCCTTCCTGTGAAAAAATATTCGCCGATTTCGAAGGGAATCGACACCAAAACAGGAAATAGTACTGACGCGAAGGAAATGGCAAAAGTCACGTGACCGGATGGTGTGTTGGGAGAATTTGAAATACTGAACCTAATTAACGAGAAAATATTAATACTTTAGGCATTTGAAGATGCAAAATGGGATTTTTAACGAACACATTTTATGAATTATTACAACCCAATTTATAGAGATTATTTTGTAATCTCCAGAATGACCAATGTTGTGATATATTTATATGACATTGATTCGTTTTATCTGATCCTCAGCCCAGGAGACTCGAGGTGCCATTTTCACAACATTTTCAATGTCGAAAAAATGTAGAAAAAAATGTCATCACATGGACCATTCAAAGAATGCAGCTTTTTGTTTAATGTAAGTCTTCCGGAGTGACTAAGTCAACACCAATTGTAAGCCAAGTACACTCAATAAAATTGGTGATTTCACAATGTATGTACTTGAATGGCTCCGGATATCGCGTAAAGTCTCGTTCTCGCGCGAGATTACATTGGACCGCCATTTTGAAACCTGTTTGTGTTTTGATCGCTCGTCTCCAAACCGGAGTATTCGCCATGAATCTCGCACTTTTAGGTACTTGTTTCTTTCTTTTTTGTGTAACACGTATTTATGCTATTTCAAGCGTTTCTTGAATGATCATACTGCAATATTGTGCGGAACGAAAGCTCTCAATTTTCAAGTCGCAAGGTCTATCGTATCGTGCTGAAGGCAAATCAAATTGATTCCGAAACCTGCATTGCTGCATATGATGCTGGTAATCCATTCACACAGCGTGTGTTTCTCTTGTTTTGTGCTACCAACAGTTTTGTTACTCTCGAACATAGGTGACATATTTGCATGTCAATAATCAAGTTTACATAGAACTATATACTCGTACACGCTCTTTTGTCATCAAATATTGGCAGTAAATTAGTCCGGGGGGGGGGGGGGGGGGTCCTTTCCTTCCTACTTGAAGTACAAAATGTTCAATCATGTAGTATCGATATGTAGTATGTACTAGCAGTGCAAAATACTCATTGTATATATTTTGCACAATATTGGGAAAACCCCACAAGCTACATAAAGCATGTGTTGGGGTACACAAATAAGGTCACAGTCCTTTCATGTATTGATATGTAAATATGATGACCCCATAAGCAAAACAAAACATTTAATTGTTTTGTATTCAGCCTCACCATGAAGGTATCTCCCCTTGTCATAGTATATTTATACCTCCATGGTCTCACTTACTGAAGACTAAGAGAATGATATTGTGCAGTTCAGTATGATAACCAGGACACATACAACAAAGAGGGCAGTCATAATTTTGCAAGTTATCATGTACATGTACACACAAACACTTTCCACTTTCACAGCTACACATGTATATGTATAGGGTACTAACTAGTCCTGCTTGGAGGAAATTGAGACTCAGTTCTGATGATGTCCATTCTCCTTTCTAAAGATATGTTGTGGGACATTGTCAGGATTGAGTCCTGTACTCCATAAGCAAGCAGGACTAGGTACCTTAGCAATATAAATTTCACCACCACTAAAAACTCTCAAACTTGTTGTCTCGGTTACCCAGACCCTCACTGCCTGAGGCTCTTCTATGTGACCACCCAGATGAGAATCTGGGGAAACCACACTCCTTTGTACTACCCTGTGCCAGAAGTCACACAGTACATTTCTTTGAAGTCATAAAAATGGGCTTACCAGGCGTGTTTGTTGTAATTAATATATATCAGTCACTTGAGAAGTGATAACCTGTTGTGAAGGTACTGAAATTGTTCAGTCTTCAATGTTGTTCCCCAGCATGCACTGCTCCCAGAGATAGATCGAGGTAGGGTAGTTACGTGTAATGTGGTCTTCCCTGACTCTTGTGTGGGAGGTCTCGTAGAAGAGCCCCAAACGATGAGAGTTTCTTTGGGTGACCGAGACTATCTAACTTATGATGTGTGTGAAAGAAGACAATCACCTTTAATTATAGACTAATTTTAATCATTGGAAACAAATGGTACAATTTTACTATTTACCTGTATATATTCACTGGACCGTTCCTCATTCCAATCTACATGTACATTGTAGTCTAGAGGCTATGTGTGGCTGTGAATGTCATGATCTCTCTTCTCTGAAAAGATTCTTAGCCACAGATAGCCTCTAGACTATCACATTGTAAGTAACTGCTTATAATTGCATCTACCAAATTTACATTTCAGAAAGCTTCGGACAGAATTACCCTGAGGTGAGTTAGAGTTTTAATAATAGAATAATGTAATAAGATTGTAGTTTAGAATATACAAAAATGAACAGTTTTCTATTGGGTTCTACATTCTACAAGCAAACAGAGCCAGTGAACAGTACCTTAAAACAGGTTGTACAATCTATCTCATCCTCTGTTCATGTCAGAAGTCAGTGACTCCATATTTATATACTTAACTTTCAGATGGGAAGATCATTAACATATCTTGAGGTACATTTTTGCTTGCATGTACATGTTTTTTGTACTCACTTGTACAACATAGCAAAGTTCAGTTAATTGCAAATGATGGTTAAAATATACATCAGTAAGTAGAATACAGTGAGTACCTTTAAATATGCAAGTTAATTTTGAGCCCTGCTTTTAAAATGCAGAAAAAAATACATCGCAATGGCAAAAAACATATCAACTCAGCTTGTGTCCCTTTAAAAACTCATATTATTTTTCTCTATCATATCTAGGAGAGTGATGGAACTCTGGACTGTATCAGCATGGCAATTACATGTGCCTTTAACAAACGAGGTACACTGTTAGCAGTTGGATGTAATGATGGAAGAATTGTGGTGTGGGATTTCTTGACCCGTGGTATTGCCAAGATTATCAGTGCACATGTACATCCAGTATGTTCACTAAGGTAATGTTAACATGTACATCCAGTATGTTCACTAAGGTAATGTTAACGTGAAATGCGTCGTGGAAATAAACTCTTTAAACTTTTACTGTTACTTTGTTCTAGAAAACTCTAACTCATTCTTATTAGTTAAATTCAAGAAATAAAATGAGCGATCACTGTGTACATTTTTGAAATAGTATTCAAAATATTAGGAAAATTAAGATATTTGAAAAATCCAAAATACTGTCTTAACTCTGAGAAAATTTAATCTCCTTGCAAACAGACGATGAAATTCCAATTTTCTTTAAATTATTTCAAGCTTTCATGTGACAAAGTTTGGAAAGATTTTAGGAACTTTGCAGTGTGAATTTTGCCCCTGGGGTGCATTCTACCATAACCAGAGCTCTCTTCAGTTCTCTTCCCATCTTAGAGAGCTGTGATTGACTTTATGATAATTGATAACAAGAGAATGAATAATAATAAATTGTCGAATATAAATTGATACTTGACTTCATTGTCTATAGTCTATTAGTGATAAAGTTACCTTTTCTTGAAATCTTGTTTTGACTCCACTAAAACCAAATGAGTCAGACGAAAGCTATGTAGTTGCTTCAAAATTAGAATTGTGCACCATGAATACATTATTTCTGTTGACTCCCATGATGCAATGGTGCTGGCCCATTGTGAGGATACACTGTAAAGGTACATGTACAGGATCAACTTGATGTTTTCCTGAAATTGTAAGTTATCAAAGGTGATGTAAAATCATGTAATAAATCTTCAAAACCCATAATTTATGAAAATGTCTTTATTTCCTAGAGTGGTGTTCCCCTTGAACACTTTTGTGTCCTGAAAATCATGTCAAAACAATTTACATGTACGAATGTTCTTTGTTTTATGTACATGTACGAATAACTTCTTTACAAAATGAAATTTATTTCTTTTGTTTGTTTTATATACAGTTGGAGTCGTAATGGTCATAGACTGTTGAGTGCATCAACTGATAATATAGTATGTATCTGGGATGTATTAACGGGAGAAGGTGACCAACGGTATCGCTTTCCATCACCAGTACTTAAAGTCCAATTCAATCCCAGAAACTCGTAAGTTACATGTATTAGTGTTCTCATGTTCCATCACCCGTACTTAAAACTTTAAATCTAGAAACTGATACATTTTCAATGTTATCACTTTCCATTACCCAGTACTTCAAGATGGCAAATGTATTTTTGAGTCATGTCTGTAATATTGTACTGTCTTCATATCTTTGTACAGGACAACATTGTTAGTCTGCCCTATGAAACAAGCTCCAGTTGTAGTGGAAGGAAATGGTAGTTATAACGTTCTTCCCTTAGATGACGAGGTAAGTAAAGGTGAAAGGTCAAACTGTCTAGTCTTGGAGAATATATTGTTCATGGTTCCAAGAAGCAATAGGACACTACAATATAGTTACTATGGAATGGTAAATTGGAAACGAATGTGATGTTTTGATCCATCTACTATAGACCTTGATCATGCAATTTCACCATTGGCGTCTCTCCCCAAACTGGTGGAATAGTATGTCTAGTCTTGTAACAACACCTCAGACCTATGCTTGCAAGATTGCTAAAGACAAAGACCGAGAATGATAGTGCCACTGGCAAGCCCTATACAGTGCCTTTGGTGCTAATGCTATGTGCGACCCTTGGCCACTTTTAAAGTTTAATACATGAATTGCCTGAGGCTGTAGCAGCTAGACTAAATAATGTCTAGCAATTTATAACTATATATTTGAATAATTTTATCAAATATGTCATACTCTCACCTTGAAGTTTGACTGTTAACTGAATTCTTATTACCTGGAATTGAATTTTACAAAGGAATGATCATTTGATTACTTACATAAACATTAACTCAGTCTCCACACGCTACATTTAGTAACACATGCAAGTAACAGAAGCGAACCTTCTTGTTCTATTTTGACTCTCTAGCATGAGGTAAAATGATAGTATTGCAGATACTTAGTCAACCTTCTTGTTCTATTTTGACTCTCTAGCATGAGGTAAAATGATAGTATTGCAGATACTTAGTCAACCTTCTTGTTCTATTTTGACCCTTTAATATGAGATAAAATACTATTACAGGTACTGAGAATAAGTCAACCTTCTTGTTCTATTTTGACCCTCTACCATGAGATAAAATACTATTACAGGTACTGAGAATAAGTCAACCTTCTTGTTCTATTTTGACCCTCTAATATGAGATAAAATGCTATTACAGGTAGTGAGAATAAGTCAACCTTCTTGTTCTATTTTGACCCTCTACCATGAGATAAAATACTATTACAGGTACTGAGAATAAGTCAACCTTCTTGTTCTATTTTGACCCTCTAATATGAGATAAAATACTATTACAGGTACTGAGAATAAGTCAACCTTCTTGTTCTATTTTGACCCTCTAATATGAGATAAAATACTATTACAGGTACTGAGAATAAGTCAACCTTCTTGTTCTATTTTGACCCTCTACCATGAGATAAAATACTATTACAGGTACTGAGAATAAGTCAACCTTCTTGTTCTATTTTGACCCTCTAATATGAGATAAAATGCTATTACAGGTACTGAGAATAAGTCAACCTTCTTGTTCTATTTTGACCCTCTAATATGAGATAAAATGCTATTACAGGTAGTGAGAATAAGTCAACCTTCTTGTTCTATTTTGACCCTCTAATATGAGATAAAATACTATTACAGGTAGTGAGAATAAGTCAACCTTCTTGTTCTATTTTGACCCTTTAATATGAGATAAAATACTATTACAGGTAGTGAGAATAAGTCAACCTTCTTGTTCTATTTTGACCCTCTAATATGAGATAAAATGCTATTACAGGTAGTGAGAATAAGTCAACCTTCTTGTTCTATTTTGACCCTCTAATATGAGGTAAAATGCTATTACAGGTACTGAGAATAAGTCAACCTTCTTGTTCTATTTTGACTCTCTAGCATGAGATAAAATGGTATTACAGGTACTGAGAATAAGTCAACCTTCTTGTTCTATTTTGACCCTCTAATATGAGATAAAATACTATTACAGGTACTGAGAATAAGTCAACCTTCTTGTTCTATTTTGACCCTCTAGTATGAGGTAAAATGCTATTACAGGTACTGAGAATAAGTCAACATTCTTGTTCTATTTTGACCCTCTAATATGAGATAAAATACTATTACAGGTATTGAGAATAAGTCAACCTTCTTGTTCTATTTTGACCCTCTAGTATGAGGTAAAATGCTATTACAGGTACTGAGAATAAGTCAACATTCTTGTTCTATTTTGACCCTCTAATATGATTTGAAATACTATTACAGGTCCTGAGAATAAGTCAACCTTCTTGTTCTATTTTGACCCTCTACCATGAGATAAAATGCTATTACAGGTCCTGAGAATAAGTCAACCTTCTTGTTCTATTTTGACCCTCTAATATGATTTGAAATACTATTACAGGTACTGAGAATAAGTCAACCTTCTTGTTCTATTTTGACCCTCTAATATGAGATAAAATGCTATTACAGGTACTGAGAATAAGTCAACCTTCTTGTTCTATTTTGACTCTCTAGCATGAGATAAAATGGTATTACAGGTACTGAGAATAAGTCAACCTTCTTGTTCTATTTTGACCCTCTAATATGAGATAAAATACTATTACAGGTACTGAGAATAAGTCAACCTTCTTGTTCTATTTTGACCCTCTAGTATGAGGTAAAATGCTATTACAGGTACTGAGAATAAGTCAACATTCTTGTTCTATTTTGACCCTCTAGTATGAGGTAAAATGCTATTACAGGTACTGAGAATAAGTCAACCTTCTTGTTCTATTTTGACCCTCTAATATGAGATAAAATGCTATTACAGGTACTGAGAATAAGTCAACCTTCTTGTTCTATTTTGACCCTCTAATATGAGATAAAATACTATTACAGGTACTGAGAATAAGTCAACCTTCTTGTTCTATTTTGACCCTCTAGTATGAGGTAAAATGCTATTACAGGTACTGAGAATAAGTCAACATTCTTGTTCTATTTTGACCCTCTAATATGATTTGAAATACTATTACAGGTCCTGAGAATAAGTCAACCTTCTTGTTCTATTTTGACCCTCTACCATGAGATAAAATGCTATTACAGGTCCTGAGAATAAGTCAACCTTCTTGTTCTATTTTGACCCTCTAATATGATTTGAAATACTATTACAGGTACTGAGAATAAGTCAACCTTCTTGTTCTATTTTGACCCTCTAATATGAGATAAAATACTATTACAGGTACTGAGAATAAGTCAACCTTCTTGTTCTATTTTGACCCTCTAATACGAGATAAAATACTATTACAGGTACTGAGAATAAGTCAACCTTCTTGTTCTATTTTGACCCTCTAATATGAGATAAAATGCTATTACAGGTACTGAGAATAAGTCAACCTTCTTGTTCTATTTTGACCCTCTACCATGAGATAAAATACTATTACAGGTACTGAGAATAAGTCAACCTTCTTGTTCTATTTTGACCCTCTAATATGAGATAAAATACTATTACAGGTACTGAGAATAAGTCAACCTTCTTGTTCTATTTTGACTCTCTAGCATGAGATAAAATACTATTACAGGTACTGAGAATAAGTCAACCTTCTTGTTCTATTTTGACCCTCTAATATGAGATAAAATGCTATTACAGGTACTGAGAATAAGTCAACCTTCTTGTTCTATTTTGACCCTCTAATATGAGGTAAAACACTATTACAGGTACTGAGAATAAGTCAACCTTCTTGTTCTATTTTGACCCTCTAATATGAGGTAAAACACTATTACAGGTACTGAGAATAAGTCAACCTTCTTGTTCTATTTTGACTCTAGCATTACTGAGAACTAGCAACCTAATTTGAAATATTCGATAGATAGGAATGAAGTGTCATTGATAGATGATTGTTTAGCTGATCATAGTGTTATCTGTTATAGTGTTGTTATCATAGTGTTCTAATCTTGTCTCTCCACAGTCTGATATGAACATTGTAGCATCGTTTGACAGACGAGGGGATCACATATACATGGGCAATGCTAAAGGCAAGGTTAGTACACATACAAAGCAGCATACTTAACACTAGATACACACATGTATGGAACTGCCTCTTGTAGAAGTCAGGTGTTTGTATAAATATGACCACATACTGTATTTTCATCAGACATCACCAAAACTATATTTGTTTTTTTTTACTGTAAAATAGGTAATGAAGAACAACACTTCACATTCTACAAATGAGAACACAATACAAGTAACACAGTGTTAGTACAGAAGTCAGTGAATTCGGTTTTTTGTACATGTATGAATTTTAGATTTGTATCAGACTTCCACAACATATCAGTTGTACTAGCCTGTTTCTACTTCACTGGAAAATATAGCAATAGTTACTGACTACCTTATAAATATGCAGCATAATTGCTTGTAAGTTCAGCTTGTGTCCCTTTAATTGCAGTATTCTCTGCTGTAGTACTTCTATGAGTGTACGTTAGCGAGTGACAGTGCAACAGAAAACACTGCAAGCACAAGTGCAAATACCCCAAGTACCAACACACTGGAACTCATAGGAGCTCTATTATTACTATATATGTTTATCTGAAACAAAAAAACAAAAAAACGTAAAATGACACTGTGATGCGATCATCATTAGCATGAACGATCGTGTCCTCATTTGCATATCATTTCATGCAGGTATGCAATAAAGTTTTTGGTATTGTATTGCAGTGAAAATACCACTAGTATATGTGTGTGCCAGTGCAAGTAATGTCTGGTACATATGTAATAATGTACACATTACCATCAACAGTTAATAGATAAATAAAGGATCAATCGAAGCGAATGTTTGTATTTTTCAAACAGACAAATATTCACTGAAAATAACAAATTTTTCAGCTGCTGTCACTATTTCTGTTTTCCCATTGTCTTTTTTTTAAATTTCAGATCTGTGTTATAGAAACCAAGACTTTAGAACTAGTAGCATCGTTTCGTGTTACCACGGGAACTAGTAATACCACAGCTATCAAATCTATAGAGTTTGCCAGGAGAGGAAAGTAAGTAAAACTGATAATACTCAGACTAGTAGCATCATTTTATGTTACCATGGGAACTAGTAATACCACAGCTATCAAATCTATAGAGTTTGCAAGGAGAGGAAAGTAAGTAAAACTAGTAATATTCAGAAAAAAATGATAATTACATGTATATCTTAGTTCTGAACTTGGTACATAGATTATTTACTTACTTAATATATTCCTGAGCAAAGAAACAATGTTTGTGGCTGATACTACCGAACCAGAATGACTATAGTGTTTCAATTAGGCAGCACCATGTGCTTGTTACATTTTTTGTCAGAAACAACACAAAAAATACAGACACTGATAGGGTGCATTCTCGAGTCATAAAATGATATATTTTAACTTGCGGTGAACACAAATCAACATCACTGTCAGATGAAACAAAGAAGATTGATAGACAAAACTGTTTATTTGTGTTCACAGTGAGATAAGATGTAACATTGTATGTGTGTGCAACTATCAGTGTGTGTGTGTTTTTGTTTGTGTAATAGATAGCAAAAAATGTGTGAGATGTTAAAAGTATTTAGTGACCTCCCTAGGTCTTTGAAGCAGTTGTAGGACTGTGATGTTTGACTGAAGTCCAGTGATGTTTCTAATCTCACCAAACATCCTTGAAGGATAGCACTACTAGACTTACACTTGTATGTAATATTTCAAATCTTTTAGATCTCGCTTTCTTTCGAAACTACTTTGGCGTCCAGATATAATACTACTTGTACTTTTTTTGTGTGTATCTTTAGTTGTTTCTTAGTGAACTCGGCTGACAGAATTATCCGTGTATATGAGAGTGGTGAAGTATTAGCATGTGGGAAAGATGGTGAACCCGAACCTATTCAAAAACTACAAGATTTAGTTAACAGAACACCTTGGAAAAAATGTTGCTTCTCAGGAGATGGGGAATACATCGTAGCAGGTAACTATCTTGTCTAAAATGTCAGACAGCCCCCAGTCATGGGCACTCTAACCATTCAACCTGTAGCAAGCCTGGAAATGACAGGTTGCAGGTGGCTGCCGTAATTATAATCGCAAAAGTCCTTGAGTAAGTATAGAACAGAAAAAACTTGTAGCACAAGATAGAAATGCATTTCAAAAACACTTTGAGAAATGACCGCTTGCTTGACATATATTAACTGAGGTACACAGGGTACTGTTATGAAATGCTTATCCAAAACAGCAAAGTTCAAAAACCTTCACATTAATTCATTTTAGTAGGTGCACATTTCGCATATAGGTACCCAAAACAATGTTTCAGTCTTGCACTGCAGTGCAAATACTAGCAGTATGTTGACACACTAATGCCAGTAATGACGGGTACATAAAATGTACATGTGTGTAGTAATCTACATTTCTTGAAAATGTTTGACGTCAGGTTCTGCCAGACAGCATGCTCTTTACATATGGGAGAAGAGTATTGGAAATTTAGTGAAAATATTACATGGTACAAGGGGAGAGTTATTACTAGATGTAGTGTGGCATCCAGTCAGACCAATCATAGCATCCGTCTCAAGTGGTGTGGTGTCTGTCTGGGCACAGAATCAAGTGGTAAGTACCAATCATAGCATCTGTCTTAAGTGGTGTAGTGTCTATCTGGGCAAAGTGTCTAGTCAGACCAATCATAGCATTTGTCTCATGTGGTGAGGTGTTAAGTATCAAGTTGTGAGTATTTTGATCCAATCATATCACATGTAACATTATTAATGAGGAATTTGTGTTGGTAAAATGACATAAGAACACAGAGTGACTTTACCGATGTACTGTACTTACCATCCTTAGCAATACAGTGGCACGTTAAGGATTATCACTCAATATGACATCATATCATTTTTTGTCATTTTCCATTTCAGGAAAACTGGAGTGCATTTGCCCCAGATTTTAAAGAATTAGATGAAAATGTGGAATATGAAGAAAAAGAAAATGAATTTGATATTGAAGATGAAGATAAATCAATTGAAGACCCCATAGGTCAGTAGTTATGTATCAATTGAAGAACCCATAGGTCAGTAGTTATGTATCAATTGAAGACCCCATAGGTCAGTGGTTATGTATCAATTGAAGACCTCATAGGTCAGTGGTTATGTATCCATTGAAGACCCCATAGGTCAGTGGTTATGTATCCATTGAAGACCCCATAGGTCAGTGGTTATGTATCAATTGAAGACCCCATAGGTCAGTAGTTATGTATCAATTGATGACCCCATAGGTCAGTAGTTATGTATCAATTGAAGACCCCATAGGTCAGTAGTTATGTACCATATCTCAAGCCAAGGTGATAAGTTATTATTAGAGGGACTGGCTTAGAATCTGTAACTTGTTAGGTAGAGAGTTGTTGCTGCCAATTATTTCTAAATGATTAAAGTCCTTGGGTAAGATTTCAACCATCAGTGTATCACAGTCAACCCATCTCTGTACATAAGGAACCTGGTTAGAGGATACAATGTGAAGGATTTTATCCTGCGAAACCACACATTTTATCCCAGTCAACCCATCTCTGTCATAAGGAACCTGGCTAGAGGATACAATGTGAAGGATTTTATCCTGCTAAACCACACATTTTATCACAGTCAACCCGAATGTTAAACCTGGTAGGATAGGGGTTGTTATGCGAGGGTTTTGATCCTGTATGCATTACAAGGCTGCATTCGATTGTGCAGGGAATTCAAGAAGTATAGAGGGTCATTACGTATCTTTGTTAGAGGCTACAATGTCAAGTTTAGAGGTGTTGTATACTGTAGAATGCTGTGAAGAATAGATGGGTCTTTAAGTTCTATATGAAGGCATAAGGTATTGGCTTTTGTCATATTTCTAATGGCAGTGTATTCTGTAGATAGGATGCAGAAGGTGAGAGCAGCCCACCCAACATACCACATGAGTTTGTATTTGGTTTCATACAGTATTAAACTACCGTAGTCTTTCGACAGATGATAGAAATATCCAGGGATTTGGTATCATATGACTAACTTAGGTCTGATATGACGGTTGATGATAGTCCATTCAGAGATATGTATGGTAAAGTCCTGTATGAACAATTTATATTACTCAAGAAGCATATGATATAGGATGGCTAGTCTTTATCATACCTATAAGTTGTCCTATCTTTGTTATCGTCAGACTCTAACCAGTTGGAAGATGAAGAAGTTGATGTAACCAGTGTAGATCCTATAGCAGCTTTCATGAGCAGGTGAGATAATTCAAAGGCCTAACTAGTGGAATTTAGTCTTTATCGTACATTGAACTATTAGTGATCTCACCGCTATGTGAACTCTGACATAATGCAGATTAGCAAATTTGGCATGTTGATAGAATCTTGTGGTAATCATAGACATCATGCTGTGATACTCTGTGTTTGTCACCAAGCAAAAAGCAATTCACTGAGATATACATAGCTGATGACAACTGAACTTTACTTCACTAATAACATATAAGAACATGGGATCCAAACATTGTTCTCAGTTATCAATTATCTCATGCTTATTTTGATTTTTTTTTAAAAGTGATGAATGTATGTTTACTTTCTTGCCAAAAAATTTGAAAATATTTTTAACAAACTGATGTTTTTTTTTGTATCTTAGTGATGAAGAGAATGAAGACAAAGAAGCGTTGTTATATTTACCCATTGCACCAGAGGTCGATGAACCTGAAGAAGGGGGATGGGCACAACCAGCTGATCCAGTAAGTTACACAAAAGTTTAATAGAGAAGTCTACGGGAGCATTATCGTGCAGATGTACACATAATGATGCGTACAAAGTTGTGTTTAGTTACTCATTCTGAACACAAACGTTTAAAAGATTGGAATGTGCACGCACACGTTAACATCTTCTGTCCAGAAGACATAACTTTGTTTTCTAGATTTGTTGGTATTTTTGCCATTTTCCATGCAACTCCCCAAACAAAACACCAAACAATCAGTTTACAGTTATGCTTCTGAAATTTGATATAAAAAATGTGACATTTAATAGGAGAAAAATGACAAAAACTGAACATGTATATACAGTTACGTGTTGACTACCATTTTGACGTGACATCATCTGATGCAGAACACCTTGGTTGCTGTGAATCACATGACTATGACCGTACGCGTTTAGAACACACATAAATATATGCATTTAAATTAAAGAGAAAGGAGACTTTGTTTAATGAAAAACTGGATTGTTAAATGAGATGCAAGGGGTTGGGTTAGTACAGTCTAATTGAGCAGTATGGGTTTACAGTGTCTTTGTTTAGGGTAGTATAAAGCAGGTAAAATCTACCTAAGTTCCCATGTCCTTTCACTAGGGTTGCCCACCTAAATTATGTTACAATGTACTAGAAACTATGCCAGTTTTACCGTATTCCCCCTTTCTGTGACCGGGGTTCCCCAACCTTAGTAAAATCACTGGTTGGTACCAATCCAAACTTGGTCAGAAGTGACATACTGGTCTTGCTTGGGAATGTGTTGTTGACTGCTTCAATCGTTGTACAATCACAAGAACAATGGAAACAGTCAACAATACAGCGAAGGTAAGTTGCTAATCTAGACCTGTATGGCACTTCCAACTTAATCCAAATCAATGCCCAACTCAGTACTAATATAGTAATAAGTCGAAGTGAATTCACAAGGTATTTATTCTGTAGTTGTAGATTATAACATTCTCTCTCTATTTATAGACAGATGAAGCAAGTCTAACAGCACAGCAACAACAGCAGCAGCAACAACAACAACAACAACAACAGCAGCAACAACAACAGCAACAACAACAGAAAAGATTATCATCAGGGTCAGAGTCAGCAGCGGTATCACCAAAGAAAAAGAAGACAAAAACCATTGACATAGAACTTGCTGGAGCACCTATAGATGGTAAGTGGACTAATTTATAACTTGCTTTGCACATGAGAAATGTGAGGATGACAAAAGAAACGAACATTGTTGGCAAGCTCAAGCGTAGTGGGCCATGTTCCAAGCATGGTGGTACAGCTATGCTTTCTCTATGCCAGGGAGAACACTGGCAGACAACTGTTAAAATGATTTAGGAACATACATGCAGGTAGATTTTACTCTGTTTTACTAACTCCCTGCTCTGAGCAAAAACACTATTAAGAAACCCTGATGAAATGACTTCAAAACACAGGTAGATTTTACCTATGTACCACCCAGAACATACATACTGGTAGGGAACCCTAGTCAAATAGCTGTATCCTGTTTCTTGTAGAAATCATCCACTTTTGAACTCTACATGTTTTTATTATTGGGTTTCTCTCAAATGGAACATGTTTTTGACACAAAAATAGACTATTCTGGAGTGACAACACAAAAGACACAACAAAGACAGCACAATATTTACCCACTCACACTGAAAATTTGTGAAATGTAATAAGCATGGCTGATCTTTTACAGAGCAGTAGAAACAGACTCCCACAGAAATACAAATGTAAATGTGTATGATTTAGATGGTTTTAATTGTTTAGTTTCCAACTTGTGAGATATTTACTTGTAATGTATACTTCTACTTCCCACTGTATGCTAATATCTCTGTAATTGCATCTTTTGCATTTAAAGGCTTAGTCTAGTTACTATATGTGTAGTCCTTCTCTATGATCTCTTTCTATCATGTGATCATACAGACAAATTCTATCGAAAATCTAGTTAAATCTCCTGCTGGGGAAGTGATGAACCGTGCATGTCAGTAGTAATCCATCACACACTGACACAAGGTTGTAATTGGTTACTCAGTTCAGTTGACTACAAACTCACCTTCAGTTTGAATGTAAGTGATATGAGTACATGATAACATCATCATGTTTATATCAAAGCACCTTGGACCAGTAGCATAAACTATGATGTATTGATGTGGGTGGTAAAAAAGGAATTCTGTGCTAGAGGAATCCATTTGACTGTACGATAGAGATGATCGCAACATGCATAGGACTATAGCATGGTTAAAAAATACACCCAGGCAACTTCAGTTCTCCTCTATATATCTGAACACAGACAGTAAAGCAATAGACTCAAAGTTCCCATATTGTTTTTAAAAAAAACTTAATAATAATTTGTACGCTTTCTTGCAGAAATTCATCCACTTTTGAATTCAAAAGGCGACAGCAAGTCCCGGAAAAAGAGTGCTCCTCGACAGAGCGGAAGATCCAATAAAAAAGACAGTGGACACAGTAAACAAAAAAGTAAAGACAGATCTAAAACTAGAGACATACACTTACAGCATACTGATAGCCCAGATCCAAAAGATCCGATACCCCAAGATGTTCCAACAAATTATTGAGTATGCTTGTGTTGAGAGACTGGGAGAATTTCCATACCTTTAGAAACGTGCTCATTGTAACAAGCAAAAACAATACCATGATGCAATATGTTACAACTAAGTAGCCGAAATGTGTATGTGGTTGGGAGAATTCAGAAGATCCTATATGGCTATCCCCATGATCTTTCAGCAAACTATTGAGTACGCTTATTTGTGGAGGCCGAGAACCTTCTGTGTATAGTTGTAAGAATTCAAGAGATCCAGTATGGCTATCAGATGATGTTTCAACAGACTGTTTAAGTAAACTTGCGTGTACAGGCTGAGAAGGTGTCACACCAGTCCTGTATATAGTTAGGAGAATTCAAAATATCCAGTATGACTCTCCCCATGATGTTTCAACAGACAGTCAAATATACTTGCTCATGCAGGCTGAGAAGGTGCCACACCAGTTGTGTATATAGTTAGGAGAATTCAAATGATCCAGTACAGCTTTCCCCATTTCAACAGACAGTCAAATATACTTGCTCATACAGGCTGAGAAGGTGCCACACCAGTCCTGTATATAGTTAGGAGAATTCAAATGATCCAGTATGACTCCCCATGATGTTTCAAGAGACAGTTAAATATACTTACTCATGCAGGTAGAGGAGGTGCCACACCAGTCCTGTATATAGTTAGGAGAATTCAAATGATCCAGTATGACTCCCCATGATGTTTCAAGAGACAGTTAAATATACTTACTCATGCAGGTAGAGAAGGTGCCACACCAGTCCTGTATATAGTTAGGAGAATTCAAATGATCCAGTATGACTCCCCATGATGTTTCAAGAGACAGTTAAATATACTTACTCATGCAGGTAGAGAAGGTGCCACACCAGTCCTATAGTCGTGAGAATTCAAAAGATCTTTATACGGCTATCCCCATGATCTTTCAACAGACATTTAAGTACACTTGCTTGTGCAGGCAGAGAATTCAAAAGATCCACTATGGCTATCCCATGATGTTTCAATAACCAGATAAGTACACTTGCTTGTACACCTCTAGATGTTCAGACAAGCAATTAAAAGAACTCATTCTGACAGGCCAAAGATATAACAGTGCGAGAATTCCAAGAAGCTTATATGATGATGTATGTGGTGGTGTAAATTCAAGACAATCCATGCCCACAATGTTCAAAAGGGACTTATTTATTGGCATTCAAAAGATAACATTCTCCATGATGTCAAGTGTTGCCTGTACAAGAACTTGGGGAGAGTCTATCCCAACAGAAGTTCTGAAGTCCAAAAACTATGGAGTGTACTTGGTATAAGAAATCACAAGAATCTAATCCCCTAGGTTTTCTTGAATCCGGAGACTCTTTGTTTGGAAGAATTTTAAGTAAAATATTTCATGACATAAAATGTCTCAAGTAACAAACCATGATTTGTATGTATTATGCTAACATTGGCATGTGACTGGATATGAAGAGATGTAGGTGCACTCAGGAATAAGTCAAGTTTCTTGTTCTATTTTGACCCTCAAGCATGAGATAAAACGCTATTATAGGTACTGAGAATAAGTCAAGTTTCTTGTTCTATTTTGACCCCCTAGCATGAGGTAAAATGTTATTACAAGGATTTCTTGGTTATCACCATAACTTACACTCCATGCTCAGTGTTACTAATTGATGTGTATGAGAATAAGACGACCTTCTTGTTCTATTTTGACCCTTAGTACACGTATGAGGTAAATTGTTATTACAGGTACTGAGAAAAGGAAAACCTTAATGACTTCTCGAGACCCTTGATCATATAAGTGACTTCTTTTTTCCAAAGAAAGATGGCAAGTCAGTCAATGAATCGTGTGTTCAATGTCCCCAAATAGAAGAGTCTTTATGTCTTCTGAAAACCAATTTCTGCCCTATAAATGTTGTTAACAGTCAAACTTTCATTTTGTGAATAGTAGCACAGTACAAAATAGTTACTTTGGAACAGTAAATTGGAAATGAATGTGATGTTTCGATCCGTCTACTACGGACCTCAAGACAAAGAAGACCCATCATGAACTCGGACCAAGGATACCAACTACCATCAATTTACGGTTATATTATTCTGCCAGTTTGGAGAGAGATGTTAACACTGAATAATTAATCATCGCGTGATCAAAGTCCTTAGTAGATGGATCGAACCATCGTATTTGTTTCCAATTTACCATTCCAAAGTAACTATATTTTACTGTCATATTGATTCTTGGAACCATGAACAATATATTCTTCACTGTAAATAATATTGTAGTTAGTGTATCAAATAAAGATTTTGGAAATTAGCATAATAAAGTCTGCTTGATGTTTTAATATTTCTAACATTGGAGAGTGTCAGAAGTGACAAGGCAGGCATTAACTTTGATATGTTATTTCTCTGTGCGATACTACAGCATCGTTGTAAACCACAGCCTCTTTTTACCATCCAAGATGCACTGCCAAGAGGCCATGGTTTCATTCACATACAATAGCTGTATTTATCACAGTGGTTTTTGTACATCATCGACATTTTATTGTATTTTGATAGAAATATTCTGATATATATCTCGGGGAAACCAGTGCCTGTGATTTTCACTCACAGTCTTCTACCGAAATTGACAGTTTAGGTTTCTCACCATTACAAAAAATTTAGATTGCTAAAAATGTTTAGGGCCGGAACCAAGTAGAGTTTGTCTTGGTTATCGCAAACACAACTCTTTTATTACGCCTAATTATAAAATTACCTGTTTGTATTTTCCTGTGCGTGTCAAACGAGTCGTTAGTATATAGTCGTAAATTTTTACCTGTAACACCTGCCTACGGCCATACTACGTAGAAAACACAGGTTATCGTCTGATCACCGAAGTTACAGTGTGTAAGCTGCATCGGGCGTGGTTAGTACTTGGATGGGAGACCGCCTGGGAATACCACGTGCCTTTTTGCTCTTCAGTTTTGCTCTTTACTGTTACGCGAGATATGATTCTAAATTATTTTTTTTCTTCTAGATTTCATAGTATTATCAAAAAACGAACAAAGACAACAGCAAAAAGTCAAACAAAGATGTCGGTTACTTTTAAATTTTGTGATATATAGATGGCGCTCGTCACTAGAAGCTCAACCGACCTACCTACCCTAATTTTTAAAATCATGTTATCGGAAACAAACATTTTTTTTCAAATGAAATTGAAATTTAAGGCGTGGTCAGAAAAAACTATAATATATGTAATAAGTATTACAATGGTATACGATGTAGCCCGAACAACCGTTCACTGATCAGAATTATAAAAATGACATTGTGTCTGACAATAAATTGTGGTTTCAGCTAAAACTGACTCATGGTCAATAAAGAAGCAACGTTGTTTCAGAAATATGATGGTAGAAAATACAAAATAATGGGATTTTTATTGCAGGTTCAATGAACTTTCTATAGGACAAGTCATAGTGATTCCAAACAACTAACAAAATGGTGGCCGATCTTCGACGTTGATCATGTCAAGTTATTGTTACAAGGCTAATTCTAATTTCTTTTATTTTGAATAAAATTAAGTTGACTCATTTCCGGTTTGATAGACAGTTTGCTTATTTATTTTTATTAAAAAAAAGATCACTTCAACCATTTCGTTGTGTTTTCTTTATGAAAGGTAATCGAACATGAACGAGTGTTACCACTGTAACGTATGGCTGAGAATGACTCTCTTCCGGGTACTTGGGATTGTCGACGTACGGAAACTAAGATGGCGATTAATACATTTCTTCCCTATATATATATCTACTACAACTAGTACAAGTTGAATGTTGTTGACTTAGTAAATTTGTTAGAAAATTGAAATTCAAATTGCCTCAAAATTATTTTAGATCCCTAGTTTATTTCATTTATCATTAACATTTTCCAGGGTTAAAGCTGTAAGACACTGGAATTATTTATAGCCAACCTCAAAATCTTCTTTTTTTCTTTTTCTTGTGTGCATTTCCGTCATTTTTTTTCAGAGATTTTGTGCAATTTTTCATAACAGTAGATTTTTGTTATAAAATGGTGACTATGGTATAAAAGTACAATACATTACCAACTTCTGTGTAAAATGTGTTTTATAGTGAGATATCATATGAAACCAGTAACCACTTTATTACATCGCTAAAACAAAACTGCATAGTGAAGAACTGAACCACTTCTACATGTCACCAAAATAAAAAAAAAAACAAAAAAAAAACAGCGGAGCTATTCTGACCGATAGGTCGCTTGTTTACTTATTTCGTCACAGAATTTTCTTGACAGACTTCCATGAACTTGCAATGTACTGTTTAGTACTACCCATGTTTACACTATCTTGATCACAGGGTGTTTAGAATTGCACAACTGTTACAAAGGAACCTCTATCTCCACTTGTGTATTCTATCACATTGAAGAACAATATATATATTTAGTTTCCGCCTATCTTAGTAAATCGAAGACTCGATTACCAGCGTCATATAATTATGTATCTTAAACAACAATTTATTATAATGATATCAACAAAGATACACAAAACAAATATCAAAAAAGGAACAAGCTTCACAGAAACACAATAGTAATAGTAATATAAGTACATACCATATATATACGTAAGGATAGTATTAGAGATGGTATATCGGCAGCTCAGACCTTTTTTTAAAAACAATTGTTAGATATAATGACGTCACTTGAAATACTATACACCCTAAGCAGAATTGAATCACCTTTGGATAAATATATGTCTAAAAAATCCAATCAAATTAATTTTGAGGTCCGCACCCAAAAGCTAGCACCCAAATGAAATCACTATTTTAAACTACTACTATACTACGTATGGATAGAAGATATATCTGTCTAATTATTGGTATTTTAATAATTTCCAGTGAATATGTTGATGGACGTCTGACCGAAAACGTAATGCTCCAATTACGGCAAGCTTTTTTAAAAAAAACACACATTATAGTTGTCGTATGACAAAAACATGAAATATACCCTGGGGGTGTATACTTATGTACCGTGGTTTTGACCCCCCCCCCCCCTTCGACTCATGTAGACTGTTGAGTCTTGATTTTTAAAGCATTATGATGTAGAGGTTTGGCCCACCACCTCTTTGAATGAACGTACGACTTTTGAACTTGTTTTTAGTCATCCTTATACTATCGGAAGTAGGCGCCCTGTTGTCCCCTGTTTCTGGTTAAAATGTAGACTTTTGGCCCCTGTTTCTGGCTAAAATGTGACCCCTACTTTTGAATTTTTGTAGAGTTTGTGGTTGTCATTTTTGTCCACCAGGGTACATATATACCCATTTCCCATATATAAAAAAATCATTCGTTCCTATGACCATTTACTTCCATGTCGAGAGCCTGTCAGCAAGATCCTTTCTCCCAATTTTAGTTAGTGCTTCTTCAAGAACTTTAGTATCTGTCTGTTTTAGAACACCCAATTCCACCATCTTATTGAACAAGGCGTAAGGCTCCGTTATAGCTTCAGCGATCCCCTTTGGTACTGACATTTGTAAAACGTGCTTCAGTTTATTTAATTCGCCTGTGAAAGATAAATGAAAGTTAAAACATATTAAGGGGACATGGTCTGCAATTTGTAAATAGTTTTCGTCATTTTTGTTTCAAAAAAGTAAAATCTTACCTTAATGTTACCCTTCGCTAACATTTGTCTAAAAAAAGAGTAGCCACTGGCAAAACTCCTACAACATAAACTGCTGTAGTCAAATGATGTCATTTCTTTCAATAAAATGAGAACACAGTATCACAGTAATTACTACAGTAGGTTTTGACAGTGACTTCTAGTCTTTAACAAATGACAGTGAAGGGTAAAATATAAGTAACCTTTTATTTGGAAACAAAACTGATGAAAAATACTTACAAATTGCAGACCATGT
Organism: Glandiceps talaboti; assembly: GCF_964340395.1. Lineage (NCBI taxonomy): Eukaryota > Metazoa > Hemichordata > Enteropneusta > Spengelidae > Glandiceps > Glandiceps talaboti. The sequence goes on along the minus strand of NC_135557.1, from coordinate 8,257,525 downwards.
CAACATATCATTGACAGTAAAAATTCCTCCTTCTATTTTCCGTGAATCATACAATTTACCGATACTTCGCATCACACATTTTTTTATGTTTTCAATTTCCATTTCATAATTTGGAAGACCAGGATTACCGACTTTAGGTGATGGAATCTCGACAGGTGGATAAACTTTCATAAAAGCCTTGCAAACAAATCTTAAAACTTATTAGTTTTTATCGTGACATGTTTAATAAAATAAGAATGTTCATGATTTTGTAGTCTAGCCACTCCATTCTGGTTCAATTCCGATTTTCGAACAGTATAGCAAATATTTGTGTCGCATGACGTGCAAACAAATAAGCTTTTTGTGAAATGTGAAGATTATGTTATGTTCTGTTTAATTCGTAAACAATCAACTTATTTTGTTTTCGCCCAATGTATACGTACTACACAGCTCCACCGTCTCGGCCCAATGCCAGACATCTTCAGTTGTAATGTTACGTGGATGTAGAATTAGACTCACCATCCCTTATGTCATCCGATAGCTCCAGAAGAAAGTTGAGGAATGGATCTATCAAGGACTTGTTTGGACCATCAACACTGTCTTGGGACTGAACATCATCGGAGGTATATAAAAAAGAAGAAGTAAAATATAGGAGAAATAGAACAATAAACTCTCTCTCTCTCTCTCTCTCTCTCTCTCTCTCTCTCTCTCTCTCTCTCTCTCTCTCTCTCTCTCTCTCTCTCTCTCTCTCTCTCTCTCTCTCTCTCTCTCTCTCTCTCTCTCTCTCTCTCTCTCGCTCTCTCTCGCTCTCATCACTTTATTAAGTAATAATAATAAACAGCGTCTTCTATCATGGAATGAATACGACCGACCTTTTTCAGGTGAAATTTCTCAGTATATCCTAAACATATGCTGTGCGTTTAAAGTCTGCTCGCCCTCAGATTGAAGTTCACTATCCGCATCTTTATTACATGGTTATTAATACTTGCCTCTGTCTGTTTTCCCTCCTCCTTAGTTGGCTGTTTTTCATTGTTATTTCCTTTTCCATCCACTTTGACGTTGACATTAACGTTAACTAAAGCGACCTCTGGCGACTGTATCTGATAATTGAAAACATATACATATGGAATCCAACTTCACAAGTTGGTAGGTGGTAGATTTTGCAAATAGAATATTGTTACCACAAGGCTTATCATGTACATAATCACACACGACAATTTAACTGTTTTTAAAAAATATATATTTTGCAATATTTGTCCACATTTTTGTTGTATTTGTGAATAGATTTAACGGATTGTAGAGATACTATGTATAGGCTATTGTAACATATAGGCTGGTTATTTTCTTTCAATAGACGTCTCATGATGTAATGAATGTCAGCTTAAAATTCGTGAACTTTGCACGATTACTGGGCCAAAGTTCTTTATATTGCAATATTACGTGTATGTCTCAAATTCTTATTACTTCACATATATGTCAAACCTGTGTCATTATAACTTACGTTTTGATAGCCCTCCTCCAGAAATTTTCTCCTGTCAACACTAGTTTTACGAACTTTCAACTTTGAATTCCCCTGTACCTTGATATTAGATAAAAGGCAATGTATATTAATCAATTTGTTGTAATGTTAGACAACGTAAATTAAGCTCTGGGAACTAGTTCAATGAAGTCTGTAAATTCGTAATATTTTCCCGCAGCGAAAATATAATGATTTACAGTATATTGTACATGGTTTCAAAGTCAAGAGTATACTTTATTAGTAATACTTAATTTAGAACGGTAATTTTAAAATGATTGCCATGCTTTATCCGGAGAGAGACGGTATAATTAAATCATTGCGTAATCAAGATCTGTAAAGTAGGTGAATCAAAATGCCGCATTCGTTTCAAATTTATCGGTCCAAGGGCAAGTAACTCTATACTGGTGTCCTACCCACTTACCACTCTTAGTATAAAACCTTGAATATTATTTCGCAATGTGTTCTTCTTCAGCCCAGGAAAACACAAGTGACCCAAGAGGGCCTTGTCACTACGAGTCGCTAGAGTAGTAGTGGCAAACATTTGGGTCACTACAATTGTCAGATGAATGAATACAAACATTGGGGAATAATATAATTAACTTCCCTCAAGCAAATGTAGGAAACATCGGAAAACTAATATCGATTTGGTATGTGTTGATGTATATTTCGAACACCGCAAAACCAGTGCCGTATACACGGGTTTTTATGACGTAGAACGACCGAGATATATCATATATATTTGAGTACATAGTAGAACACAATTTGTTATATTGACAGCATAACTAATGACGTATACACGGGTTTTCGTGACGAAGAACGGATATATAATCTATATTTGAGTATGGTAGAACACAATTTGTTATATTGACCCGTATATGAACTTGAGACGACATATGTATGTAGGAGATCCTTAAAAGACATCTCAAATTAGCTTACTTGAGTGTCACTGTCTTGTAGAGGACTTGCAATTGCGTCTTCTTCAACCACTCCTTCCTTTGGTCCATTGTCTGAATTAGGAGACTGTTTTGTCCCGAGTAAACAGAGAACAAATGATGAAGTTTGACACAGAGTCTTAGAGAACTAACATTTAGTTAGAATAGCTTGTATGCTTGTTCTGGTGGTGGCAGTCCCAGACGTTGCGTGTGCAGCGTGGTATTTTTCAAGCATACTGTGTAATAAACCTGTTCACTAGTGATGTTGTATTTCTATTCAGGTGATTAAAAATAAGAATTTATTAGTAAAAATAGCAATAGTAGATATTCTTAGAGCAAACTGGGAGACATTGTGATATAAAATACTAACTGTATAAGAGTCAGCTTCCACGGCCACTTTAACTACACTCGGCTTTCGGTATACAACGAATGATTGTTCTTGTATCTAGAAAAGAACGACACAATTTACATCGAAACAATATCAAATTTCAACACGACTGGTTTAAAGCAAAGCAAACCGAGACTATTAATACAAATATGCGTTTGGCTGAATTAAATGAAAACAACAAGGGGGGGGGGGGGGCAACCCCTATAGACCAACATATGGTAAGGGTCCCTTGGAGAGGGGTATTTTTTGTGCTCACAACGTATGACAAATGGTATACTTTTCAGCATACACGGGTATAAAAAATTAGCAGATTTCGTTAACAATGTAGTGTTGTGATGTCTTCTTGTGGTACTTTCTTTGACACTACATTGTATTTAGTACCATTGACGATGGTAAGATGAAAACATCAATATATCATCAACATAATGTGTCATATTGTTGCAAATTGAACAGCAATCCATGATATCTATTTTGTGCGATACAGTTGATATGAGAAAAGGTATCATTCGGATTTTTATTATGAGAATTGTTTGGGTTTGGAGGTCTCAGAGGAGTTCCCCCACCCCTCTGTACCATTTTATACTTAGATGCCCCTCTTCCCGCAGTAACACAGTTGATCTAATCTAATCTATGCTAATATAATATAACATAACATAACATAACATAACATAACAATATAATATAATGTAATCAAGGACGTAAGTCAACAATGCTGGTGTATATCAACAATGGAATATAATCAATTAAGACAAAATGCAGAATTTTCATATGCATAGAGGGAGGGAGTGATGATGTAGCAGTTAGCCTGGATGATGATATTAGAATTACTTCTGTTTTACTATCATTTGACAAGGGTTTATTAGATGTACCCATTCCTCAGTAATACAGTTTTATATGGTTTCGATAGTTTGATTAATTTGAGCGATTTTGTCTTCTTTTAATAATTGGTTGTCATCTGCAAAAGCTAAAGATGTTCGGTGTACTCAACAAATACGGAGAACAGGGCCAAGGACCGAGCATTGGGGGACACCAAAAGGGAGAGCTGATGAGGTTATTACTGTTTGAATTCTAGCAGAGAAATAAGATTCATACCAGAATATGGAGCAGATTAAGACATTTCAAAAATACTGGGCTGTGATGTGTTGTGCTGTGCTGATATGTAATATAATATAATATAATATAATATAATATGATATGATATGATATGATATGATATGATATGATATATGATATGATATGATATGATATGATGTGATGTGATGTGATGTGATGTGATGTGATGTAATGTAATGTAATGTAATGTAATGTAATGTAATGTAATGTAATGTAATGTATTACTGTATAGCAGGAGACTGTGTTGTTACAGTATTGTATTGTAAGAGCTTTACAAACTCACGGGATGAGAAAAGCGGACATTTTCTACATCGTTCATCTCTTCTTCTTCATCTACGTTTCCTCCAACCTGAGGTTCTTCCTGTTGTTGTCTTTGGTAGTCTCTTCTGCACAGCTTAACATTGCCTCCGTCTTTCAAACACCTATAAATTGCAATAATTGCTAAAATGCCTAAAACACCGGCAATGACAGACACTAGAACTCCTATCAATACATTAGTGTCTTCTTTTCCACTGTGAGTCCCTGCTGTATTGTTGTTCAATGGATGTGGTGATGTAAGTTGTGATGGATCTACAGCTGATGTAACTGTAAAAAAAAACGATGAGTATTTGTACTCAACATATATGTATAAATGGGTACATGGTAGAATATTCAGTCTTATGCGCTTACAGAAGCTACAGTGGGTTGCACAGACAACCCATATGTACAAATGGGTACATGATAGGCCAGAGGTTGCCTTGTGAAGGATTTTAATATTCTTATGCGCTTACAGAAGCTACAGTGGGTTGTACAGACAGCCTTGGTGCATAAATGGGTACATGGTAGGACAGGGGTTGTCTAGTGAAGGATTTAGTCTTATGTGCGTACAGAAGCTACAGTGGGTTGTATGCTCCCAAAGGAGTTGAGGATACCATACAGGGTTGTTTTTACGATATATTTGTTTCCTCACCTGCCAGTGTTATTGGTTGACTCTCTATGATGTAGCAATCCTCTTCAATGATACAGGAATAGCTACCCTGGTACTCTAGATGGAAACTATCAAATCGCAGTGTCTTACCCGGTCCTGGGTAGAGATAACTCTTTCCATTGATCTGAATATAAGAAAATAGTATTAATTATTAAATTAATTTTTGATAACTATGTTTTATGGTTGTTATATATATTCAGGACGGAGATGACTTGCAAAAACACGAGATGCATAATTATTCTTAATGTGACATTTGCCTTGTAGGTAAATAGGTAGACTGAAAAAGTGAAATGTAGAGAGGTACATGTCTGTTAATTTTTCTGATTTGAAATATTTATAGCATGGAAAAACGTACTGTCACGTGATTTGGTTTTGATTCACCGGTCATGTGATCGACATATTGTAAGTTATTAAAACATCTGTAATTTTTATCAGTTGGAAGGCAGACGTGTTATAAAGTTCTATTTTTATTCGCAAACATTAACTTTAACTACACGTCTGGTTAAATTCTTCTTTTTTTTCGTATCATACCTGAAGACGTTTTTGATTTAAAGTCCACCTTGGCTCTCCGTGAATTTCCGATGAGACATTGCACTGTATGAGAGCAGTATCACCATAGTTACTTGGATGTTCCAAAATTACCACGTTTGCCGATTGTTTACCTGAATATTAGATATGAATGATTATTAGGTCGACGTAATGCACGGAATTGTGGGAATTATGATAACAAAGTAAGCGTATTTTCCATAGAATGGACAACAGCTGTACAGATGCACAAAAAAGAGGTTTCTTTTATCATGGTATTTGTTGAGTGGCTACAGAAAAGTCATTCTAACCGAACCTAAATTGTGCAACCTGAGTAGATAGGCTAATCAATACGAATGCTATTGATTGAATAGAATTTAGGAGCTCCTCACTTTCTTTGTTTCCCAGAATGCCTCGCCCCATTGTACTGCAGATTTCTTTTAAGCTATGCATGTTGACCAATCTGTATCATTTATATTTGAGAGAGGTCGCACAATGCAAAATTTTCCGGAGATGCCATTTTTGGGGCCTTTACCATATAAAGACATACATCTCAGATAACGTCGACCTCTCATTTTAATACTGTCATATTAAATTTTAATAAACTTTAATGACACAGTTTGTTTATTTAAGTCTTATGCCGGAAAGTTTATTTTATTTATTTCGGGTGATATGACTGTGCGTCAAGTCACCCTTAGCACTTGAACTGTAACTATTATGGTGTCAAGTTGTAGAAGCTAATTATTAAACGGGATTTTAAACTTGATAATTTCAAGATGCGATATTAACAACAGGTGACACTTTTGTAGTCTTCAGAATACAATTGTTGCCACTTTGTTGCAAAACCAATACAGATTAGAAATTTAAAAAATGATAAATGATCAGATCATGATTATAATCAAATATAAACGTATTTCAATTGACGATTTACCTTGTACGATGACATTAATGTCTATCTTCTCAGCTTCATCTTTCTCTAAAGTTGTTATAAGAACATAGCGACCAGAAACTACACAGGACATATTAAATACTATCAAGAAGTAATCGTTATTAGCAGCTAAGGCAATATCTCCCTCCAGTTCGTCTTTCCAGAGGTGACAACGATAGGCGTCTCCATCGGTCAGCCAAGCACTCGTCAGTGGCGTATTAGAAGTGGCGTTCATCAGAGTTATTTCTGTAGCCTTGGTATGGAAGAGACGACCATAGACTGATACGGTGACGTCATTTTCAGCAGTGATTTGCCAGGGCTTGGAATCTGTGTCTGCAAACAAAATATGTTTGATCCATTTGTTGATTGTCAATTAGCTACGTCTTTAAAGGAAAAGTCCAGTCAGACTTATTTTTACCTTTAGTACACTTGTATTGATTACTGCTATCAACTTAAAGAAAAAAGTCCAGTCAGACTTATTTCTGTCTTTAGTACACTTGTATTGATTACTGCTATCAACTTAAAGGAAAAGTCCAGTCAGACTTATTTCTGCCATTAGTACACTTGTATTGATTACTGCTATCAACTTAAAGGAAAAGTCCAGTCAGACTTATTTCTGCCATTAGTACAGATTACTGCTATCAACTTAAAGGAAAAGTCCAGTCAGACTTATTTCTACCTTCAGTACACTTGCATTGATTGCTGTTATCAACTTAAAGGAAAAGTCCAGCCAGACTTATTTCTGCCATTAGTACAGATTACTGCTATCAACTTAAAGGAAAAGTCCAGTCAGACTTATTTCTACCTTCAGTACACTTGTATTGATTGCTGTTATCAACTTAAAGGAAAAGTCCAGTCAGACTTATTTATACCTTCAGTACACCTGTATTGATTGCTGTTATCAACTTAAAGGAAAAGTCCAGTCAGACTTATTTCCACCTTCTGTACACCTGTATTGATTACTGTTATCAACTTAAAGGAAAAGTCCAGTCAGACTTATTTATACCTTCAGTACACCTGTATTGATTGCTGTTATCAACTTAAAGGAAAAGTCCAGTCAGACTTATTTATACCTTCAGTACACCTGTATTGATTGCTGTTATCAACTTAAAGGAAAAGTCCAGTCAGACTTATTTATACCTTCAGTACACCTGTATTGATTGCTGTTATCAACTTAAAGGAAAAGTCCAGTCAGACTTATTTATACCTTCAGTACACCTGTATTGATTACTGCTATCAACTTAAAGGAAAAGTCCAGTCAGACTTATTTCAGCCTTCAGTACACTTGTATTGATTACTGCTATCAACTTAAAGGAAAAGTCCAGTCAGACTTATTTCTACCTGTTGTACACTTGTATTGATTACTGTAATCAACTTTAAGCTTACGTGACTTGAGGTGACAGCATAGTACATCTACCTTGATTTTTAACTCAATTTTGAAATCTTGTAAAGAAATTCCTCTGCACATAATATAGTTATGCTCATTCATATTAGAAAATTCCTGCACGGATGTATGGGAAAACTATTGGTTATGACATCACAATTTTCATTTTCGTGACAAATAGAAATATTTCGTCGTTAAAGTGGCCATATGGATGAGAATTGGGTACTTGTTTTTGACTTTTGATCTATAGTACAATTTTATCTTGGCTTCCTACTTGAAAAAATCAACATGAAACAACATTGACAATGGCTGTGTTTGTAATTCAATACATTACAAAAAGCTACAATAAGTGTGAAACGTTCGTTATTGTACGTCCAATAACAAAATATTTTGTTTACACATTTATCTCTCTTTTGCAATGTATTGAGTTACAAACACAGACTTGGAATATGTTGTTTCACATTGATTTTTCAAGCAGGAAGCCAAGATAAAATTGTTTTATGAATTAAAACCCAAAATAAATACCCAATCCTCCTCCTATGGCCAATTTGAGGTGACGTCAACACCAGAGATTTTATAAAA
>NC_135557.1:8239208-8244208 GCF_964340395.1 Glandiceps talaboti | reverse complement strand
GAAATATTTCTTTAAAATGTCAAATTAAGAAATAGAAGAATTTTTACTATAGTAAATTCATGGCATTAAACTAAAGTAAAGTGTCAACAAAAGAATTGTTTGTCCTGACTACATACTGGCTTTGTCTTCATAGTACTACGTACAAGCTATATACTGAATTAAAATTGATTGCTCTGTCTGAAACAATGTTCAATTTGGGTACATTTAATTAGAATGGGGAGGGGAAGGGTGGGGGTGGAGGGGGTCTGAGGACTAACTGAAAGAATTTAGTGTTTTTTGACATACATTGACCTATTGATCTCGCCCCTAAAGCAATCGAAACCGTCTATTTTAAAAACTAGATGTAGTTAAATATAGCACACATATCATTCCTTATAGAATTATTTCTGAATTCAATTGACTGTAAAAGGCGCAAAATATATCATTATGTTTTTTTTGTAAACGCCTTCAGAAAATATCATTTAGATGCCTAATTGCCGAAAAATTGTCAGATATTCAGAAAATTCACATTTTAGATTTTCAATTTCAATGTATTAGAAAAGTGGTTGTGTACGTGGTCAGTTACAGTGCACCAACGTGCACGTGTACTCTCTGTTCGCGTTGTAAATGACAGGAATTTACTCCCTGAATACATAGACAGTGATAGTGTAAATTCATTCAAGTCAATCAAGTCTGGATAAACTGTGGTGACACTATCGATTTGACACGTATACCATTTCTTAGCAGAACACTGACTCTGTTTGTCATGGATACTTTGCCATGCTGGACAGAAATTAATAATTTTTACTATGGTATTTTCTGTTACTGTATTGTTGGGGATGACAAGCCATATCAGGCTCCTTCATTTCTCCGATTCTAGTAATCCATTGATAATGTTGTTGGTGTGTGCTTTTTTTGGCAGTATTTGGCATTGTTATCGCTGAAAAGAATCACACTATTGCTGTTGATGTTGGCGCATCGGTCAATCTACCATGTCTTGTCCAAGCAAAAGATGTACCAATAGTGACGGTGAGATGGGGACGAAAAGATGATTCGTTCATCGCTCAGAAATTTCATTCTGGGAGTGAAAAATACGTCGAGGACAATAAATACTTGATAGATGATGCACTGACGATGCTGACCATCTTCAATGTTACACCGTCGGACGAAGGAGTGTATAAATGTGCAGTGGAGCTGAATACGACTAAAGACAGTATTGAACAGCACACCACTTCATTGACAGTTCTGAAAAGTACGTATCTTATACAGTTAAGACATCGCCGAGACTGTGTGTTACACACACCTTTTCAATGTTGATACTATGTGCATACGAGTAGAATTCGATACGAGAGATCATTTTGGCTAAGTGTGGGAGGAGTGGAACAGAACTAAAATCATCCATGAATTGAAGATATCTCTTATCAGATTGTAAAAAACCTAGAGGTCAACCATTTTTTGGTTGATTAAAGACGATGTCAAAATGTCACGGATAGGAGGGGAGAATTATTAACTTTAATATGCAACCTTGTTGCAAATATGAAAAAAATGAAATACGAACAAGTGTAACAGATTGTTACTACTGAAGTAATTGTGGTAAAAGCAGACATATCTGAGGTACTGTAGCATCAAACATAAACAGAGCCTCAACAATTGAAAGTTAAAGTAATGTGACTATGCATTATTACCTCCGCCACATAGACCACAACTACAGCTACATGGACAAATCCATGTCTATATAACATGACAATAACATGACAATAGCTACAAGTCATCGAACTTTAAATCAAAGTAGACTTTAGCTACCTTACTACCAAACTAGAGCGTCTATAGGGTTTCAGTTATGTGGCATCATGTTGTTTACGTCTCACACAACGTTTTTTGTTACAAATTACACAAACAAAATAGAGGCACTGATAGTACGCACGCACGCACACACACACATACAATGTTACATTTTATCTCACTGTGAAGACAAATAAACAGTTCTGTCTTTGGATCTTCCATGTTTCATTGATGTTAATTTGTGTTCACAGTGAGATGTATCAATGTATATGATAATTTATACAACGTATGATGTATTTGTGTAATTGTAACTTAAAACATTCTTAGACGTAAAAACAAAAATAGAGTCGCCTAATTCAGACGCTGTATTCTCTGTTTTTGCAGTAAAGCTTTACCAATAATAAAATGATAGTATGGGATATAACATTTATTAATAATCGTAATTATAAATAGACAAAAATCAATAATCAAAATTTGATGGTTTCAAAAACTCTGTTAGATTATTTTATAAAAAACTTATTGTAACTCTGCCTTTTAACCACTTGCCTCTTACAATTGCTGTCGAAGTTCGAACCCATACAGTTTGATTGAATTTACCACGCTGTAGGTAAGAAGAGTGTCGTTCAGTTTGACTCTACCGAGCAACGTAGGTTTGCCCCTAGTACTCCAGTTTCCTCCTGCATTAACACTGAACTCATGAGGGATGGCCTTCACTGGACTTCTTGGGAGACAAGTGTTTATATACTTAAAGAACTATCCAGTATAACTAAAATATTATCTTTTATTTATTTGTAGATGCTGGTGATGCACACAGTGAAGCTAGTGACGGTAAGTGTTTTAAATTAAAGATATTCTACGATTACAGATGTAAGTTTAGTTGATAAGTCTGACAGCAGATCATATTTGCCATAGATTAAAGCGTTATTAGCTTATCAGTAATCTAGTATATATTTTCTGATTTTCTCTACATTACTAAAATTTAAAGGTGTAATTCGTGTCCATACTTTCATCTTATATTATAGATTTTTGTTCGCCTGACTGTGATTGTGTAGTGTGTTATCATAAAAATTACATGAATTCAGTGTTACCTTCAAATACACTACTTTTAGTTTATGTCTTAGTTTATAGCTGTTAGTTTTTCACACTGGAAATGACGTCTTTCTAGGTTTTAATCTGTATTCACACATAAAATATACAAGGAATCGAGAGAAACGTTTATAAACTGAATCTGACAATAATTGACAGTCTGTAAGGGTATTTCGTTTCATCTGCACACGCCTTCCATTTTACGATTTTACACAATATTACCTGTTTTGAGATATTTATTTTTCATGTCTGGTTCATTTTTTAAAGGTTCACTGGGAGAACTGTATGGGATACCGATCTACATCATCATCATAGTACTCGTGGCAGTAGTTGTCATCGTGTGTATGGTTTGTTGTGTGTGTTGTTACTGTGCTCGTAAAAAGGTACGTCTTTGTTCTAAGCCATATTCCTCACACAGATGTTACAACAATGTCAACAGGCATCACAATAGAAAAAAAAACAGTGAAAGGGAAGGAGGGATAGAGAAGAGAAAGTACACACGTGATAGTGTGTGTGATAGAGGCAGAGAGATGCAGAGAGAGAGAGAGAGAGAGAGAGAGAGAGAGAGAGAGAGAGAGAGAGAGAGAGAGAGAGAGAGAGAGAGAGAGAGAGGGGGGGAGGGGGAGAGAGAGAGGAAATACATATCCCAACCTGTTGTAGACAAAGTCTTACACCTTTACTTGTTACATAGTGTCTTATAAATGTATTTCTCACAGAGAGCCCATATTATTTTACACACTTTATATCTAATTCTATCTCTGTCTCCGTTTATACTATAATTATATTACAGAAGAAGTCTCAGAAAACTACTGCAAGGGAAGAATACAGAATTGTCTGAGTGACGAGTACAAAAGCATAGTGAATTTATGAATAATGGCCATTATATGGTAGACTATTGTGTTTAATGTTGCTATTCAAATCTATACTTGGTGTTGCCTGAAGTAAATGTGTGGCGGGGGCTTAAAACAAGCCTACGGACAAGGTTACCATGTTGGAAAGACAAACAGAACAATGTATTTCATATGTGAACTTACTACTTACTTATAGAAATACATATGTATAAGTAATGAAGATATGTTACATGGAATAAAGAATATAGTCACTTGTTATGATTCTTGCATGTGACCATGGTGTTTGTGACAGTTTTAGTATATACTATTTTAGTGTATATGTATTGTCTGCTGTGTGTGTGTGTGTGTGTGTGTGTGTGTGTTCGTTGTGTGAATACGTATGCCCCTGTGTATTGACTGTGTTGTATGGAGTTTGTGTATGTTTGGCGTGGTCATAGGGAGACACTGTTTCTGTTTGTTTGTTTATGTGTGTGTGTACGCGCGCGCGTGTTTGTGTGTGTGTGTGTGTGTGTGTGTGTGTATGTGTGTGTGTGTGTGTGTGTGTGTGTGTGTGTCCTTGAGTTTGTATACTTGTCGTTGACAAAGTATTATCACCATGGAGCACATGCAATAGGTATGTTTGTTTGTTAAGTATAAACTCCACTTGAGTCCTCAAGTTTTTTTACCGTGGATAACCCGTCAAAGTTGTGATTCAAGCTAAAACAAACTATGGAAATATATTTTAATGAGTTCATTTGATTTCTTTCTCTACTATACTAGTTGGGGTCCCCAAACATTCAATAGCTGATATAACGCTATTCTGCTCAAAAACTTGGTGGATCTCACTTCGTTAAGCCTAAATAAATTTGATCCTATTAATCTACCTCGGAGTTCTGTCGATGCGCCCCCCCCCCTAACCGTTGGCATGTTGCCACTGCTTGTCACACGATTTTAGAGTAGTGTTAATATTATGGGATACTCCGGTTTATGTGTAATTTAGTATTACTAAACCTTGTGTACATTGACCCACATGTATAACTTCAAGTGGGGGCAAGGAATATTGACGTATTGAGACCCATGACGTCACGTTGTTTGTTGTGGCTACCGTGATGTGTCACCTCCACTGTAAACACATCTCTCAATACCTATTATGGTAGCAAGATGTCAGCTAGGTATTGGTTCGTAGAATTGCTATTGTTCGTGGAATTTCCCCGATAATAGAATACCTCAGTGTATACGTCTAGAACAAATAGCAGATTCGGTGGTGAGAATGTGTCATCAAGTCGAAGTTGTATTGTTACTAGTACTTGCCAACGGTAAGTA
>NC_135557.1:8181708-8234208 GCF_964340395.1 Glandiceps talaboti | reverse complement strand
GAGAGTTTTTGACTACAAACTGTAAATAATGCTGGTCAGTTTGCTTAATGTCCGTGAAAGAGTGAAATGGAGATTAAAAAGTTTGTAAGCAAATGTGCCTGTCTATATGTTTATTTTTCGATATGTCTCTGTGAGTGACGAGAGAGTAGTAGAGACTGAGGGAGACTGATGCAGGGACTGAGACTAGACAGACAGATAAGGAGCCACCGGTACATACGAGGTATATCCAGTACTTCATCACGAATGATAAAAGAACAAAACGACATATGTACTAATTATCTAAACAAAATTGCAAATATAACTTGTTAAAAACTTTTTTTTTTTCATCAGTCAATAAAATTATTTCCGCTGATACGAATACTGTCAATGCCTATGTTGGAGCATCTGTCAACTTATCTTGTCTTGCCATGGCAACGGATGACAAAATCGTTACAGTTAGATGGGGAAGAAGTGACGATTCATTCATAGCTCAAAGGTTTGTATCCGGGGTGGACAAATACGTGGAAGATGATAAATACTCCATAAATGAAGCAATGACATTTCTCATAATTTATGATGTGGAAATTCCAGATGAAGGCGTGTATAAATGTACGGCTGAACTCGATAAGTCCGAGGATAATATAGTGCAACATTCAACTACATTGCAGGTGGTCGTAAGTAAGTGTTACAATTTAGTCATATTTTACGAAATTACGAGTATTGTACCAATAGCTCCAATAAACGTTTTTTTTTCCTCCAATGTGACCATGGTGATCAATGTGACAGACTAAAGTTTTAATAAACAATTCCACAATTTGTATTGTACTTATAATTGTTCATATATATATAGCGATTTAAACTACACGCACGTACGTTGAACTCTAGTTAAATCTTGCACGTCAATGTCTTAACATGTGATAGAAATTCTTTTAAAATATTTTTCTCGTTAATTTTTTTAACAGATACAGATAAATCACACAGTGAAGAAAGTAAAGGTAAGTCATAATTTCAAACTATGAGTAGTAATTCTAACCACTGACATGTTTAATTATAGCTATTTTAACAATTTTCAGTGAATATATTGTTGTTTGTCTGATCGAAAATATAATTCTCTTGTTACAGCTAGTGCTAGTGAAGTCTTGACTTTTAGTTGGGCTCCAAGTTTAAATGTAGGACAGTGAAATAACGTGAATGATTTTATCACTTCACTAAGTCTGATTTGAAATTTATCACATTTTGACAAAGAAAAGTATTGATCAACGAGAATAGGTTATACCAACCGTTTCGTATGCACGTAATAGTAACGATGTTTGCTTTAAAACAAGCTAATTTTTATCACATTCACTTTAATTAGCCTGTACGATACGTCGTGTCACTATGCCCTCTCCGGCCTAATATATATATAGATGTATGAGGGCGCCCCGTCAAGGCACACCTTACAAACTAAAGTCACCAATGTCCTTTTTAAAACGCACTGTGGTAGGACCATAATTTTTTTTCGTGGAGCCTAGGAGCCTTTGTAATGTGGAATGATCTTAGGACCCTTAGTAAATCTGGAATTGTCCTAGGACCCTTTGTAAATGTGGAATGATCTTAGGACCCTTTGTAAATGTGGAATGATCTTAGGACCCTTTGTAAATGTGACAGACGAGATTAACAGAGAAAGGTAATCGGCATAGTGTTTCGCTATTAAATATAAATGTATATAAAGCTAGTTGTTCGATTGAAAGCGTGTCTAAGATTCCATTCTGTGCTATAAATAAATTCTCTTTTTCTATCATTTCCTAGATCAACAGAAGGAATTGTTTGGACTACCCTTCCTAATAGCTATTGTAATTATAGTATCAGGAATTCTAGCCATAATAGTGGTTGTCGGTGTGTTGTTTTGTGTCGTTCGATTGTGTCGTCGTCGACGTGACCACAAACAAGGAAACAAAGATTCTAAGGTAAATTATAAGACACGATTCACTGTACAGGAACAGACTTTGTTGATAGCAATAAACACACTAAAGTGCGCACAGACAAGCGCGCGCATACATACACATAGGCAGGCAGGCAGACAGACAGACAGACAGACAGACAGACAGACAGACAGACAGTACATATACACACACATTAAGCATACACAAACTAACCCAAGTTGAGATGTGTGCATTGGACAATATTGTATATGTCACACAATGCATAATATAAAATATTCAGAATTTGAAACAGCATCCCCCTTATAGTATACTAAAGCTTGACTTTATTTAAGTTGTTCGTTTCCCCATCTCATTTCCAACTCTTCTGTACAACCTTTGGAAAAAACACACCAGTCATCTTACTTATACAAATTACCCTTTGTTCTTATTTCAGGAAAGTGATGGAAGAATCCATAAAAAGTATGAACTGGTAGACAGAAATTTAAATAAGATGGAAAAACCATTTACGTATGGTAGAAAAATGCAAACAATGTGAAATAAAACATTCAGAATATTATATCACAAACTTACTTTATATACTCTACGTTTTTTTAAGTGCAGAAATCATTACTTTTTGTTGCTAAAACTAGTTTTCCATACTGGTTTGGCTTTAACAGACGAACTTCGATTAAAATGAAAATTATGCCCTCACCGACCGTAAAATGAAACAATTCTTCATACAAGACATAGTGTAATTGCTTTTCGTTGGTTCAGTTTTAACCTAACAGGTAACTAATAACGTTTTGGGTCAAACACAAAGATACTAGTAGAAAGGTCATGTCTTATAATTGTAATATCACCCTTTCCATTGGGGTCGACATCATCTATGTCATTTACTACTAGTAGTAGTACTACCTAAAGTGCAAGTGTTTACCCTTAATTTCGGAATGAAGTTCATCCATATTTATATTTAGACGAATCCTTAGATACTAGTATTACCTTAACTTTTTCATGGCTGTATTAATATTATAATTTTAAATATAAATATCACTTAGTTATCAATGTATGACAATAATTTGACTCTTTTTGTTGAATCTTTCTCTATCCTATTTCTACATTCTACACAAATCAATTTGTGTATATCATATATCCAATTATTATGTACAATATACCCTTAATTACATATCTTATCATATATTTTATACCATTGTCTTCGTCATAACATTTCACAGTTTGCTTGCAATTTTTAATAAGTTCTATTTTCATCAAAGTGAGCACAACTCCTTTTATTGTGGAACTTATATTTGTTGAACGACATATTCACAAGTAATTGAATACTAGTATAAATCGATATTCAAAATACTGGTGTATTCATAAGAGGGGGAGTTATGGGGGAGGGGGTGGAAACACTTTTCAAAGAGTGAATGCCTCCCATAAAGTTTAAAGTTTATTTATTTTTTCTATTCATTAATATTGGAAAGCGCTGTACATACAATAGATTTAAAAAGGTGGCAAAACAATCAAACAGATAAAGCTAAAAACAACAAACTGGTTACAATAATTACAACAAGCGACCTATCGGTCAGAATAGCTCCGCTGTTGTTTTTTTTAATTTAATTTTTTATTTTGGTGACATGTAGAAGTGGTTCAGGTCTTCAGCTCTTCACTATGCAGTTTTGTTTTAGCGATGCAATAAAGTGGTTAGTGGTTTCATATGATGTCTCACTATAAAACACATTTTACACAGAAGTTGGTAATGTATTGTACTTTTATACCATAGTCACCATTTTATAACAAAAATCTACTGTTATGAAAAATTGCACAAAATCTCAGAAAAAAATGACTGGGAAATGCACACAAGAAAAAGAAAAAAAGAAAAAAGAGGATTTTGAGGTTGGCTATAAATAATTCCAGTGTCTTACAGCTGTAACCCTGGAAAATTTTAATGATGAATGAAATAAACTAGGGATCTAAAATAATTTTGAGGCAATTTCAATTTCAATTTTCTAACAAATTTACAAAGTCAACAACATTCAACTTGTACTAGTTGTGGTAGATATATATAGGGAAGAAATGTATTAATCGCCATCTTAGTTTCCGTACGGCGACAATATCAAGTACCCGGAAGAGAGTCATTCTCAGCCATACGTTACAGTGGTAACACTCGTTCATGTTCGGTTACCTTTCACAAAGAAAACACAACGAAATGGTTGAAATGATCTTTTTTTATTTCTTTTCATCACAACAACAAAATCTGCATGATCAAAAGTGTTGTAAACTAAACAAGAAAGAATTATCGGACTGGCTAAACTTCCCGATGAACTGGAGTAAGGTCCTACTACTTCCAAGTAAGCCTCGATAGTACTATAGTACGTGAGAAAATCGTCTCAAACTAGCGATACAACTTTCAAAATATAACTTGACATGTCTTCATTTGTTGGAGTTGTACAATTCAAGACGGGTTTTCACTAGAAAACAACAATTCTGTGAATAATGACACTCTGAACGCAGCGATTTCTCGGACGATGTTACCACTGTAACGTATGGCTGACAACGACTTGCTTCCGGGTTAGTCCCTCGTGCATACGGGTGGATTGTCGGCGATTAATACACACATCGTCTGATATTTTAATTCACAGTGTTTCTTGTGACCGGCGCCTGTCAGTAGACTCTGCCATTTTTTTCATCATTCCATTGTATTTAAACCTTGTACTTGACATTTCGCAATATTTATAATTCTCAACAAAATACCTCAACATGCCTCACTTCGCTCGTACTCAAAGCAGCCCCGCGCGTAGTCCTGCTTGCATACGGAGGAATTCGGGACTCGATTCTGACAATTGTCCCTCCCCTCCGGTGTTTAGAGTCAAGTCAGTAATACAGACTCGTGCACCCGAGGACTACCCCGCGCGGTATGATCACTGACACTGATGACATGATGAGAAAGAACCTTTTCGGATTTACATGTAAAACGGGGAAAGATACGCAAAACATAATGCAAAGTCTGAAGCCAAATTAAAGTTGTAATTATTTTAATTATTTTTACTTGCCAAATATTTGCATTTTGGAAAGGCAAGACACGTTCATGTCGTTTAACTTTACATGTGAACTGTCGGCCATAACTTCAACCGCATGCCTGGCATGCCCTTCCTTACGCAAGTTGTCTGAATTCTGGTTCACTGTCATTCCAAATTGCACGACAATATAGAATATAGAATTAACCACAAGTTACATGTTATCTGAAAACATCACACTTTTATAGTGGGTCTGAAGTGTGATTTTAGTGAGTACCAAGAACGTCTTGTGTTGATACTCAAGATACTTGGTGTGGAAAATCGCTCGGTCGAATGAGGTCACCTTCAGCTTCTGGTCGAATCAGGATAGAGTATGCAAATGAGGATGTTGCGGACTGGCTGATTATGTAGAAGGGTGCAGAATTGGATTTGAAGTTTACAACCCTGTTTCGAACAAACGCTTGTCATTTGGGCGCCCAATGCGTAGAATTATGACTTTAGCACATATTACATTGCTTGTTTGACGTCAATAGTGTCTTTTGAAAAGTGGCAGTTTACTTAAAGTCTCGTCGACTGATTTCCAATATGGCCTCGGTCATTATGCTCATTAACATATTCATTTTTTTTTCAAATTACAAAAAAAAAAAATCATAAAAAATAAAAATGAGGATGTGCTGACTTGAAATTAACAAATCTGAGTAAGCTACCCCCTGCGCATCAACACGCCAGATATCAAAGCAATCTAATAAGAGGTTTTCAAGGAGTTGATGAAAATGACATTTTATGAAAAAAAATCATAAAAAATTGAAAATGGCACAGATCAACTTGGCATGAACAAATCTGAATAGCCTCCCCCCAGGGAACATGCACACCAAATACCTAAGAATACTGACTGTCACTTCCGGAGAAAATAATGAAAATATAAAAGTTTGACGGACACCTATGATTCACTCTACTCTCTATACCTCAATACCCACCTATACCTAAAGCTACGCTTTCAGCTTTCGCTGACAGCGGAGCTAAAAAAGGCTAAAATGACAACTTAGTAAAACACACATGGTAATACATCAGTACAGTTTATAATATTGTTTAATAAACAGATGTACTTTTAGTTCATCTTTGAAAAGTTCAACATCAGCGATCAGCTTTACTTCTCCAGGAATTGACCCATTTCGGATATATTGTGAAATTCTGGGCTACCTTAGGTTGTACTTCATTTGAAAAGTTAAGTAATTATGCAAATAAGTCATTAAAATAAAGAGTACATCAACCAGTTATAGATGACTCCTATACCTTGTTATACTTAGTGTATGGTAAATTATATGAAAATGCAAGCTTGCATTCTTCAGATATTGTCTTATCACCAAAAATCATTAAAATTAAAAGCGACACCAATAATCCTTCTCGGACATGTGCATTTTTATCATTTTAAAGAATATACCAATGAAAGTATTTGAAATTGAAGCGTGTATTCTTAAGATAATGCTTAGAATCACAAAATTACGCAAATAACGCATTGCATTATAAAATTATTATCATTAATGGTCTTTCTGTCTCTCGTTTTCTAAGGGGCACTACGCCACCAAGCTATTGGTGAAGTGATGTGTTTAGTCAGTAATTTATTGCGTGTTCAGGCGCCCTCACACACTAACACCAAAGGTGTACACATGTACCAACAGTTGTCAACAGCAACAAAATTATTTGGATGGATTTTTTATGGAGACCTATGAAAATTACTTTAACATATAAACAAAATAAACGATACATAAGTTAGAAAATGTATGCTCTTTTTGTTTGTTTGTTTTTTTATTTCATTTTTTTTTATTTTTAACTTAAAGCAAAACCAGTTATCATTAATCTGAGACTTCACAGATCGCATATTTACAGCTCACTTGGCTTGTAATACTGTGTTGTTTTTAGAATGAATATGACGTCAGTTCCACACATATGCTTGCATATGTTTTTTTATTTGCATATCTCCGATACCACATTTATCATTATGGATATCAGTCATCCGGTTCATACACCTTGTCATCTGTAACTCTCTGGTCGACATTATAAATGCACCAGAGCGTAATCAAGAAGAATTAGAAAACGTTTTTCTTCATGAAAAAATGCGTTAGGAAAGTAAATGTTTAGGTTTGTTTGATATGTTCCTATGATGTGTTTCGGTTTGCTTCCGAATCGGATGACGTGACCGTGACTCCTCAACTACGATGCATTCATACTTGCCCTTGTATTCTTTTTTGAAAATCATAGATGCGCAATGTGTTGTTATGTTAGGACCTGGCCGCATGTAACTACTCATGTCAATCTGACTATTTTATTTAATAAATAAAAGAATAAATAAAGTACTACCAATGCAGAGTGACCATAGATTTTCAGTACGATTTTTGTTTTGCACGTTTCACAAGACATTTTCTGTTAGAGATTGCATAAAGTGTGCAATACTGATAGCACAGAGTCATATAAAATGATACATTTAATCTCACTGTGAATACAAATAACATGACTAGGATGAAACAAGGAAGATTCAATCACATTATCATCATTACCGTGAGATAAAATGTTACATTTCATGTGGGTGACAGTCAGTCAGTCAGTCAGTCAGTCAGACAGTCAGTCAGTCAGTCAGTCAGTCAGTCAGACAGACAGACAGACAGACAGACAGTCAGTCAGTCAGTCAGTCAGACAGACAGACAGACAGACAGACAGTCAGTCAGTCAGTCAGTCAGTCAGTCAGTCAATTTCATGTGGGTGACAGTCAGTCAGTCAGTCAGTCAGTCAGTCAGTCTGTCTCTCTATAGATGTGTGTAAGGTCTTATTTTGTGCATTATTTTGTAGTGTAATTTGTAACAAAAAAACGTTGCGTGAAAGGTAAAAACACATCGTCCCACAAATTGAAACTCTAGATGATCTTCTGGTTTTGGTAGTAAATTACGTAGGTTAGTCATAGCTGAGTACGAAATATATCAATGAACCATGAATAAATTTAACATCTAGATTGAAAGATTGTCCGCAGCAAAAGAAAAGATAAGAAAAGAAAAGAAAACAATTATGGTCTTAAGTGCTTTATCGATAAGAGAGTGGATGTACTTTCTTGTCGATAATTCCAGGCGTGTTAAACCCTCCCCCCATAATACTCGAAAATAAAACCAAACCCAATAAACAAAACAAACAAACAAACAAAAAAGCAAACACAAACAAACAAACAAACAAAACAAAACGAACCCACACACTTCAAAGTACAGCTATCCTGTCCTATTGTAAACAAGCGAGAATTAAATATTGACTCTTTGTACTAGACACACCATATGGTTTGCAGAAAATAAGTGAATGCATAGAATCGGTACAATGCCACGGAGTACTCATGAGCAATTGCTATTGTAATGTTGAAGGACCTTCAGCCTAGATGAAACGTTCTGCGCATGTGTGGTTAGGGTCATATATTGCCAGCTGAGTGAATAGCTGGTTTATAGTAAAATGGACCGGATCGCTGTTGACGATGACGAGTCGTCAGAGGGTTGTCCCGAGGAAGGTTTGCTGCTTGATGATGTTAATGAGAAAAGGGTTTCTGTACAAGCAGATTTTACATTCTGGACACGGTGAGTTTCCATGAAGCCGACATTTTTGCACGAACTGTTACAAAGTACCTCTATGTGGTACTACTAGACTAAATAAGTATCATAACAGCGAGTCCCTATAGAGTGGGGGATGAGGTCGCAAAATGTCGCACAAGCTCAACAAACGAACATCGTTGGTTTACTGAGGTCAACCCCCAAGCGAACGTTCACAAGTGCGATATCAAACGTTTATATATGATGTAAACTATGATGAAAACTGTAGGGGTAACATCACTACGATCCATGTAATGTAAAAACATTATTGTAAACATATTCAAATACTACCAGAAACCCAGCACCATATCTCACATTAGAAGTAAATTTATGTCAACTTATCAACATCTCAGTAATAAATAAACAAGCTGTCATCATTGAAGGAGTGAAAGTTTTCCGTCAAAATGTTGTTAGAAATGCGAACATGAAGTTCAGCAATCGCACTGACGTGAGAACCCCCCCCCCCCCCACAACAACGAACGAAGATTCGCTTATTGAGCTTGCGTGACATTTTGCGTCCCTAAATGAACCCGTGCTGTATTATACTGCGATAACAGAGGATGTTCCTACACACAGGGACACGCATTATTGCTTACATTGTTGTACCAAAGGAAAACATGACACGAATCCTGCTACTACAAATGTATCAATATATGCTATGTGCTACTGTACCAAGACAACTAGTAGTTCTTCCCATAAAGACAGCGGGAATATATTCAAGTCAAAATGTTGTTATATTTAGCCTGTAAACAAGGAAAACAACAATCTAAGAAATACTACGCATCCCCATGTTCCAAAGATGAATTGGCGACGATTGCTTAACCTCCGTATTCATGTTTGCAGTGCAATCATATTTACTTTATACGACAGTGATTATTTCACGAGGAAAACTAAAATCGTTTTTTTTTTAATAATTCCAATCATATTTTGATCAATATAGCTTGAAGAGAAAAGCATATATGTTTAGTTCACATATTAATAATTGACATAACACCATTTTAAGTAATACCGCGTCTAGATATTATATACACAGTGTAGTGATGTCTGTGAATTCATTTCACTGTCTATGGAATTGAATGGTCAAAATAATTTATGGTTTATAGGCCAAGCAAAATGAACTTTGTATTGCAAATTGCAGAAAGGCTATCTTGTAAAATACTTTTTTATATACCCGGTAATGGCATTTCTTTTCTTTTCTTTTAAAATGTGTATATTTTTTTAAAAGTTTCTCATTACTTTTTTTATGACAACAATAGGTTCTTTAAAAAAAGAAAGAAGTAAAAAACTAAATCATCATCTTTTTCATGGTTCTGCCTCTCCCTTTCCTCCTCTCTCTCTCTATCTTCTTTTTATTGGATTGATTGGACAAGTATTGTCGCCGCCGCCATGACTGGATGACGTCGACCTCGACAGTCCAGACACTTGGTTATTCTTGTCAGCGAGGCCAGGGCCTTGTACCGCAAAAATATTAAGGGCGTGCGAAAGTTTTTATTTTATTTTGCTGTCGGAGTTGAAAATTTGGGTCGGTCGGGTAATGAGAAGCAGAAAAATAATCAAAGATCAACTTGTCGGCAAAAGTGTGATAAGGTATAGTTTGGGCGGGTAATCGGCAGCACACATAATGTTTGCTTTACCTGAAGTTACCATGATATAAATTTCCATAAACATGACGTATACATATTATATACACGGTATGCGATCAAGCTGACATATGATAAATACATATAAAGGTCAATGACCCTGGGTCAGGGACAAATCCCAATTTAGGTCAGTAGACTAGTTTTTAGTTTGGTCGGTGTTCACTTTGAAATCGTACTTGGCTTCCTGAGTTCAGGGACGTTACGAATGATCACTTGAGCACTGCCAGAGTTATGTATGCATTGAACACAGCATTTATCGAATGAACCATATCACTCTGGATAATGTAATCTCCGTATGCAAAATTCTATATACAATGGCCGGAATGACATGACGTCGAAACCGTGATATCCGCAGAGTCATTGTAAGTTGGTAATATATATATATATATATATATATATATATATATATATATATATATATATATATATGTGTGTGTGTGTGTGTGTGTGTGTGTGTGTGTGTGTGTGTGTGTGTGTGTGTGTGTGTGTGTGTGTGTGTGTGTGTGTGAGGTTACAGGCGAAGACTACCTGTAAGCATTTCCTGACTCCCAATTTACACACTGATATATTTGTTTTGGGTAAATAAACTGATTTTATATCATTATATATATATATATATATATATATATATATATATATATATATATATATATATATATATATATATATATATATATGAAATTGTTTATGTATACTTAATGTAGTTCATTTTGTAAAGAATATAAATTGAATTTTTACTTCTACAACAACAAATAAAATAGTTAGAATGTTAAAACTTAATGAATAATTTGATTATGCCTTTACTTGGTGAGATTCATTACATTTCTATTTCAGAAAGGAGGAAATGATATGGGGAGCAGCGATATTTATTTTAACAGCCCTGACTGTCGGATGTAGAAATATTCTACCGGTTAGTGCTGTCATCATGTCAAATCAGTTTGACTGGGACAAGTCTGAAACGGTGAGTTCAACACATTTACAGCGGAAATGGGGTTGGTGTGGCATTTCACTTATGTGACACGGTTGTGTTTCTTTTACAATAAACCTATAGAACTATTTCCCCATGTCTAGTCTGTGTACATATAGAGACATAATCATACATAAATACTTCTGATTAAAATTAAATGCTTATCTTTACTCACTTTCTTTCTTTCAAATCACTTTCTGTAAGTACAAAAACTAACCCGGTACACATTTTTGATATTAAAACCTTTTGTTAAAGAAGAAGAAGTAGTTATTCATGAAGTTACAAACACACTTGGTCTATGTTGTTTAACGATTTGTTTAAAGATCATTATAACTAACAATTTCTCTTCCATGTTATTATCAGTTGAAAGCCATTGTCATTAATTAATTAATTAATGAATTAATTTATTTAGTCACTCACTCACTCACTCACTCACTCACTCACTCACTCACTCACTCGTCCGTCTGTCTGCCCTTCCACTCGTTTGTTCGTTCGTTTATTTTCTTAGCAAATGTGATAAATGTTACATCATAATCTTCAAGCTTCGGTTATTTTTTCACAACTTGGATTTTACATGCAAAAATTCTGCAAAAAACATTAATTGTTTTGAAATGTTGCATTTTTATCAGCACAATATCAAAAAAGTGTGACAAAATATAAACAAAAAAACCCCCCGCAAAATAGGTCAGAATTTGCAATTTTGGAGTTAAGAAAAATAGTTTGTTGCTATTGTAGGTTGGCACCAGGAATAAAGTACATTAATTTGTATTTACAGGGTTTAGTGTTGTCCAGCTTTTACTGGGGATACCCTACAACACAGGTATTATCAGGATATCTAAGTGATCGATTTGGTGGAGACCAGGTAGCTACTATAGCTGCCATTGGATGGGGTATACAGACAGCCATATTTCCATTCTTTGTTTATACATTTGATGATAAACCTTCACAGCTAGCCTTCCTTGCAGTAATTAGAGTCATATTTGGTATGACTGAAGGTGCGTGAGAATGTTTAAATACTTAGCATTGTTGTATTCCTAGAGAACGAGAAATGAGAGATTTACATGGAAAATCGAACCACATTTATTTCTACAACAACAACAACAACAACAACAACAACAACAACAACAACAACAACAACAACAACATTTAAAGTTACTATATGTATAATTCAACGGCAAGTGAGGGCAACTCGGCATTACAGCTTCATATTCGTACCTGGATATTGTAATTAAAATGCTTTGTGTTTCCATAAACAATTGTTGATTGCCCATCTTTATATTTATTTTGTCCATTCCTATATCCATAGCTTTTCATTTTCCAACCATTGCCAGTATAACGGTTATGAAAGTACAGGAGAAGAGGCGAAACTTGTTTTATACAACAATTGCGACTGGTGCATCATTAGGGTAGGTTTTAAAACAGACCCACTTTACACTACTCAAAACATATGTATTCTATGTCACATCGGCAAATCTTCTATGAATGTAATTTCTCCTCTTACTCATGTAAATGTTACAAATAGAGAGTAGACTGGAAGGACTAACGCTACTACACAGTTTCAGATATCCTAACTGTAGCCCACCTGTAGACTCGAAGAACTAACGCTACTAAACTATTTCAGCTATCCTAACTGTAGCCTACCTGTAGTCTTGAAGAACTAGCACTACTACACAGCTTCAGCTATCCTAACTGTAGCCTACCTGTAGACTTGAAGGACTAACGCTACTACACTATTTCAGCTATCCTAACTGTAGCCTACCTGTAGACCTGTAGACCTGAAGCACTAACACTTATACACTATTTCTGCTATCCTAACTGTAGCCTACCTGTAGACTTGAAAGACTAACACTACTACACTATTTCCTCTATCCTAACTGTAGCCTACTTGTAGTATTGAAGAACTAACGTTACTACACTATTTCAGCTATCCTAACTGTAGCCCACCTGTAGTCTTGAAGAACTGACGCTACTACACAGTTTCAGCTATCCTAACTGTAGCCTACCTGTAGTCTTGAAGAACTAACGCTACTACACTATTTCAGCTATCCTAACTGTAGCCTACCTGTAGTCCTGAAGAACTAACGCTGCTACACTATTTCAGCTATCCTAACTGTAGCCTACCTGTAGACTGGAACGACTAAACCAATTCTTCAGTATATATTTAGCCCACATCTAATCTTGCAGGATTAACTCTACTATACTGTTACAGCTACCCAGCTGCCATTTTGAAATTTTCAATTTTCGCACGTCTTCCAAGTCTTCAAATACTCATGATGACACCTAATTATGGATTCATCATGTGACCAGGTTGAGCAAATTGAATATGTCTAATTATGTATTAAGCCAATCATGACCAGGCTCTGGGTAGGGATCCCCATTCTAGTCTAGCAGATCTAAAAAGTGTTAAGTAGACTTAGAGGTCAAGCGAACATTACAAAAATCAAAATGGCAGTTAGGATAGCTGTAACAGTAGAGTTAGTACTTCAAGACTACATGTGGGCTAAATATATATTTGAGAATTATATAGTTACACCTGCACAAACGTAATTGCAGAGCTTAACGAATAACAAAATAATGACGATTCTTAACGTCATAACTCAGATTTCGAGATATAGATCAAATATATAGATCCTGTATTTTCTGTGCGAAGGTCTAGATAATTTTCACACTGCATACAGTACAGTTCATTGCGTTTCAAGGCCTCCCACCCAAATGCAGGCGATTACACAGTGAACAAACAAGTATAAATATAGAGACAAAAGGAACTTATCGATAACAAATTCAGGAGTGTTTTCCTTAGTTGAAAGGCTTGAAAAACAAACAAACATACATTCTCTAGGAGCTGATTGTCTGTGGATGAGTATCACTTCCTTTTGTGTCGTGCAGCTTATGTATCCCTTAGAGAGAAGAGTATCCCTGTAGAATATTTTACTGAACCAAATATATGCAAATTCACCCTGTATAGTATCCTAAGTGTTGCATGTAATAAATGAAATGTTTTCACATTTATTGCAGAATAATAACAAGTGGAAGTATATGTTCGTACCTTTTATCCAAATATGGCTGGGAAATTAATTTTTATCTTTTCGGTGTATTGTCGATTCTCTGGGTTTGTTTAGTAAGGATAGTTCTTATGAGAAAAAGATGCATACAGCGATGTACAACAAGGAAGGGGAGATCACAGGGTGAAATAACAACCAAGGAAACTTGGAAAATATTACTAAGACATCGAGCATTCTGGTAAGTAGATAGTCGCTTACCCTTCACAATACTGAATCATTCTACGTATTAAGAGCATCTAGATATTAAGGAGATATTTCTATGCAGTGAGATATTATATCCCCTACCCCGATATTTCCTTAACTCAGCTAGGGAAAATACTAGTGACATAAGGGAACTTTGTTACTTTGGGTCAAAGACTAGTGTCGACAAATCCCTTATGTCACCAAAATGTGTGCTTGTGTGTCCCTTCAAGCCCAGCTCGAACCCTTATTTCTTTTTACGGGTGGTAGGATGACCACTTGCTATACCTCATTTACCATACTGTGTCCTCGGCCATTATTCTGCTGTTAAATGAAGAACAATATTGGAGAATAGCAGAATCATACCTGTGCAATAATAATTTTAAATGAACGTGGAAGAGATGGCGAGTCGTAACATTTATGATTCCTTTTTTTCGCGCACAGCAGAACTAATGACGTAGACACACGTTTTCATGACACAGAACGACCAGCATTATACATTCCATATTTTCTCTTTGAATTCTTAAAACGTGTGCATGCTTTAATAGTTCTCATATCTTATGAATAAAGGTTTTGTAAGTAAAATATCAGGTCATAAAATATATGTATCATGTTGTCAGATATCGCTGAGGGACGGACAACAATAAAACAATATCAATGAATTGCTTAAACATTCAAATATAACCATCGTCCTACTAAAAGACTAATTTACCAACCTACTTTACCATTGACCCACCTAACCACCATTTCTGTCCAGGGGTAGTACGCGACGCAGTACCATTTTTGACTGTATACAACCCCCAGGTGAGAGATCACCGTGGGTAAATTAGGTCAAAGGTGAAACTTCGTCTCATACTCACCACATTTACACATATCTGCTCAAATGTTACCCCAGGTGAAAAGAAATGGTCAAATATGACTTTTCGTATTATGTGTTTTTGTTACCATTTATATTCATAATCGATGTTCTACAATCAGTATAAAATTGTAGAGTTCAAAGCGATGTTTTAATAACAAAAATAAAATGTACTAAAATGACTGTTTATGTACTAATTTCAAATAATAAGTTTACTCCAATTTTCTTTATTCCATCCAGGGCAATGATCATAATTAATTTTTGCGGTGGTTATTCCGGACATTTACTATTTAACTGGCTGCCAACATTTTTTACTGAAAAATTTCCCCATGAAAAGGTAACAATCTACAAAAATTGTATTTGGTGAAATATTGAGGATATGTACGAAAATAACATAATAAGCTAAACCTACCAACAATGCTTTATGAAATTTCGTTATTTATAGTTAAGTTGAAAGTGAAACTGTTGTCTGATTCAATCTTACACGCCTAGGTCATGACAGATAGCTAAAATCTTGTCCCTTGATTATTCAAGATTCGCTAAAATGTAGGGTAATGATAATTTTGTACATAGGAAATATTGATGGTATGAGTATGACACTTTACAGAAAGAGTCTCTGACTAAGTTGTACACAGCTTTGAAAAAAATATATATGATGGTGTGTTTGAAATTTTACAGAATTAGTGTCAGATACAATATACTAAATTTTACAGATATAGTGTCTGGTACAATATAGTAGTACATTTTGCAAAACCGTGTCAAATATGATGGTGTACATGTATTTGAAATTTGAAGGAAATGTATCTCGTACACCATTGTTGTTGATTTTGGCCCTATTCACTTCTGTTTACCATCGTGACTAAATGGCAAATGAGAATATTGTGTTAACACCACAAACATGGTGATTTTTCTTGCTACCGTTCTGTAGACAAACTTTGTCAGTGTACCAAATCCAAATGCATGTGTGTTGTCTAATAGCATATCTCATAAGAGGTTGTTCAAGTTTGTGACAATATACTCAATTTTAAAATTTGGAAAATATCATAGTGTATCTAAACTTTTATCTCCAACAGGGCTGGGTGTTTAATGTTGTACCCTGGTTGGTTGCTGCTCCGCCTTGTATGCTTAGTGGGTATATCGCTGATCGAATGATATCAAGCGGAATTAGTAAAACTACAACAAGAAAATTTATACAGGTAGATGAATACATTTTCAAGTTATAACCTATATTTTACGGAATCATTTCAATGCATGCATACGTCTGTCCGCCCCTGTATCAATAATACATCATTTCTTAAGGATGCAATATCCATTTCATTCAAACCTGATACAAAGGTGACATATCACATGGTACATATGCACGTAACTTTGTTTTGCAAGATATGCAAATTCCTGCATATCACAGACACTTTATAGTATTTATTTGTTTATTTATTTATTTATTTGTTTATTGCCACTAATTTCTTTTGCAATCATGTCACCATTCAACCACCTGGATATAAAGTATTTAAGACGTCTGTGTCTTCTAAGAAGACTTGTTGGACATAATGTTTACTGCTTGTTCAGAAGGTACTTCCAGTATTCAACTTACTGAAGCATACTTAACCGTCACTTGCAAGTGATTGAACTCGGATTTGGTATTGAAAGATAACTTGTAAACGATCCTGTTACGTAATTTTGTATTACATATAAACAATGTCTAGACAGTCCCTAACATGCAATTAATTGTTCTACCAATACCAGAAAACAATTAATTATACTGTCATTGAAGGCATATATCGATGTTAACAATATACTAGATTCATTATAGTTCAATGAAGTTTCATGTTAAGTATTTTTCACTTTAGTAAAAAGCTTATAAACTCTGCTTGGGCCACTTTAAAAGCATGACTGCCTGTGCCTGGCACCCTATTTTGCATATGACTAACTGACTGTATGTTTTGGAGGTGGAGAACTTGTGGTGACTCACTGGCAAGCAATCACCAAATATAAACATTCCCTATCTGGGTTGTTCACATATGCAAATATCGCATATTTGAATAATCCTGAGTGACACACAATCTAAACAGATGTTTGAAGGAGAATTTTGAAAGGTGTTTACATTCTATGATACAAACTGATTGATTTTCAACTAATTTGAGTATCAAGTTACCATCTTTCAACATTAACAAACAATTTGTACATGATTCATTACCGAAGTACAGACAAAATGCTGAAAGCAAGACCCAGAAGCTAGTGCTCTGTACAGCAGTTTGAATTTCCCGCATTTGCATAGACTAGTCATAATCCTCTTTATATAGGGTAGTTCTGTGTTTAAGTTGTAACAGTTATGAAATATTTACAAGTTAGTAAAGTCTGTTGTTCAACTTAGAGTGGTTTTAATAAATGTACCAATGGTATTCTCCCCTCATTCATGTGTTTCTTCATCTTACAGACACTGGCTTCTTTGAGTTATACCACAACTCTAATGTTTGTTGGACACATGACATGCTATGCTACAACGTTAACAGCAATCACATACGCCTTTTCGATGGACAACATAGGTACTGCTGGGGCATATGCAAACACTCAAGACTTGGCACCAACTCATGCTGGCGCTGTATACGGTGAGGTTTGATTTCATCGTAATCTATTTTCAGATCATATTGATTTTTTCCATACTTATGGCATTTCAACTAGAATGATTAAATGGTCATCATTAAAAGTATATATATATATGTATACATGTAAGTGTATATATGTATATATATATATATATATATATATATATATATATATATATATATATATATATATATATATATATATATATATATATTCATCAGAAAATTGTAAAAAACATCCTTAATCAATATGCACATACTGACGTGAAATATTGTTCATAGCACATTCAAATAAAAGGGATTGTTTTATATCATTTTCCGGGCAATCATTACAATTATCCATGGTAATATATGAAACTAGAATTAGAAGATTGTCTAACCTAATGTTACATATTCAATATATAATTTATAGGAACCTCACTTTCGTCAAAGTTTCAATCAAACATTACCTTTTTCGGTTATAATGGAAGTGGTGTGATTTAAGTCACCCATGGCATGATTCTCACTGAACATTGAAGAGTATTAATTAACTGATGAAGTTTACATACACAGTGTGATTGATCAGTAATGAACGTCGGATTCCTTTTCTGCTAAGGTGGAATGTCCTATGGGAACAATTTCTCTGAACATCTAATTTCTTCCATTCTCTCCAAATATTACAATATGAAAACTTTTTCCTTTTAAAACAATCCTATTTTCAAGGAAATCGTCAATATTTTATTCTCCAACAGAGTTAACATAGTATTCGGCGGCCATATTGGATTCAAAAATGGTGAAGTTTTGATATAATTTTGACCTCTGTTTCAAAAATGTGTATGGTGTCCCCAGAAATTTGTTTATCTTAAACTGAAACTGGGTTGTTGTATTCTTGAACAAAAAACGGCTTAATTTTAAAGAGTTCATTTTCTAGGCGTAATCTACTTTAAGAGAGGTATACAGTGTATACTTAGAATACCTTCACATCTAATTTGGATTTTGTTCATTCACATTTCTCACTATGTTATCATCGAAATTGACGAAAATTGGGGAAAAGTAGTAAAACTCAATATTCAAAGCAATGAAAGGTGACTACAACTCTTTCCTGTCCAGTTTAAAGCGTATTAACATGACGAAAACTAAAAATAGATAAGCAATTTGTAATTTATATACAAGCTAAGAATAATGATGGATATTTTATCATTTTTATTTAAAATTACAAAAAATGTTTATTTATGTGTATAGAAATAAGTACTTAGTCATTGAAGTCAGGGATTAGGGGTGAGATATACAAGGACGTGTGATATCTAAGACTTGTGGTTTCTTTTATTCAAACAGGAGTTATGAATTCCATAAGTGCAATACCGGGATTTCTTGGCGTATACATCAGTGGTCACTTAATGGACTATTTTAACAGTTGGAGCATCGTCTTCAGTATAACAGGGTCTCTAACTTTTACTGGTTGGATTATTTTCATGATTTTCGGAACTGGAGAGAGAATTGTTTAAATTTGGGGATGCTGTAAACTAGTCAGGGGACATTGGGTGTATGAGTAAATTTACGCCACTGCATGATTTTATTACCTAGTGGTCGAAAAATTGCAAGTAACAAAGTTTATTTTTATGACGTCGTTAACCCTTCTCCATCCTGTAAACCGTCTCCAGTATGGCAGCTAACAACATGCTTCTTTTCAGAATATCTAAATCAACGTAATAAGTTATAAATCAATGCAATATTACATGTATAAGAAACTATGAACTAATGATAGACAATTTGTGAATTACATCATGACAATTTTTATGCAAACTTTAAATGAAACCAATCGTTCTTCTCGTACCAGTACATGAGTATTGCCGGAGAGAAGCCTCATTGGAATGGCAGCCGCGTCTCCCGAACCATTTATTATACCTGATATTTGACAGAACGGTTACACAAGCAAATGTTTGTCATTTTCTGTTCGAAAAATATTACCTGCCAGTTCATACGGTGGTACCTAGTTTCGCTTTCTCGCAAAACAATTCTACTTTGACGCTGATAATGCTGAATAAAAATTGGACCCTCTGATTGGCTCTTAATCTTAGTCGATGAATGGTAGTCAATTCAACCACTACCTTTGTGTGTGGACGTCTGCTAAGTGCTGCCGTAAAGCGGCTAGTGGATTACGACGATGGGAATAGCATGTTAGTTGTTGGAGTCCTGATGGTCGAATGACCGCACATCAGTCAAACACAACCTCCACAGCATAAAATCCTTCGACAAGATTTGAACCATGACATGCCATGAATGGCCCAGTTATTATCTGTGTATCGAATCTGAATGTGGAAAATTATATACATAAATAGACTATATATTTTAAAACGGATTTGTTTACATGTTTGTACATTCCTGGTGTTTATAACTTCTCGTGGAGAGATATTGGACATAGTAAACACTCATAAATGAAACAATGTTAAGGAATTGTGAATACCTAAAAATGATGACGTCATGTTTTATCCACATATTGTGATATATATGTATGGGTCTGAAATAGGGTATACTTCACTGGTTGATAATATATTAACAGTAGCCTATCTGTAGATTTCAAGGACTATCGCTACTACCCTAGTCTGTTATCCTAACTGACATTTGGATTTTTTTTTTAAATTTTCGCTGTCCTCGTCTATTCTGACCCTATTCCCAGTTGATATTAATTAAGCTACGCCCACCATGTACATAAACGTGTGCCAAACATTGGAGTAATTCGAATAGAAATGATGTGGTTTGACGGGTCACATTTATATACATGTATACCGAATGCACGATTTAAATGTCTAATTATGTATTTGAATTCGACCAATCATGGTCTATGGCGGAATGCCATTCAAGACCAGCTGAAAATAGTAGACAGAGTAGATTTGGGGACAGCGAAAATCTCAAAAATCAAAATGTCAGTTAGGATAGCAGAATAAGGTAATAGTGATAGGCCAAACAGTCTACAGGTAGGCTATATTGACAAAGTTGTCTCATTCAATATCTAAGATGACTATTAACAGATTATCCAATAATATTACTCACTTATGGATTCGATTAGTTGTGTCCATAAATTATTCATTTGTATGAAATGCAAACAGTGGAATTCAGTTTAAAATGAAAATTTATTTTAGAAAATAAAATTACAATATTTTGAATACACTTAAGTTGCTTTAGACATGTGTGTGTAGTGTAAAAGACAATATTATGCTGTAGAAAACTGTGATTAAGTGTTAGTTGCTAATGTTAGTGAAGGAATATGGTATAAGGTAAAACCTGAAACCAGATCGAGGGACATAAAGTTGCAATTAGTACGAACATGTATGGTGAAAGGTGGAAACGTAAACTCTTATTAAATGCCAGTCTGGCTTGTTTAAATTCAGAACGTCACATACATCTCGTCGTATTACGGCCTTTGAATCGTGTAAAAGCTTTTTCTTTTTCTTTTATAGTGTTCCATAGAGCGGTAAGTGTAGGGTCAATATGGGTTTCGAGGACGAAATCTCTTACGTACGTGTTTAGAACAATCGAATTTCGGAATAGTCCTGTCCATTTCAATAATTATACAGTGACACAGTTTCCGATAAATGTCATCATTTTCAACCTGCGCACCCTCTCTCTCTGTCTCTGTATGTATGTATGTATGTATGTATGTATGTATGTATGTATGTATGTATGTATGTATGTATGTATGTATGTATGTATGTATGTATGTCCCTCCCTCTGCGATGTAAAAAGTTCGATGGCATCTGATCAGTAGTACGATTCCTATTTGCATTAATTAAACAAGGATGGTCACAACAGTCAACAAAATGCAAGGAATGGTCAAGGACTTTGCACCTGTCACCTAGCAAATTATACAATTTGAAACTATAATCACGAATTACAGACTGGATTGTAACTACAATAACATTAGCACAGAATTGCAACTGATCGTGTGGCACACAGATATAGTCAACAGCATCTGTTCCCTTAGTAGGTATTGATAATGTGAAATTATCGCTTTGAATGTTACATCTTCCAGTCAGTATACAAAACTCCATTTCAAGCAAAAACTAGTAAAAGTCACGCCCGTGTTGATTAACAGTTGAATCGATTTGATGTGTGTCTGGAATGTCATCAATATCATTAATATTGTCATTAAAATGAACCATCCGAACGTTCAAATCACCACAAATGAAAATACAATTCACTTCATTATCATATGTATAAATCTAGCTTAACAGATACCCAAAATAACGAGTTGCATCTCTACTCCATGGTGAATTCTCAGGAGGAAGGTAGCATGAAAATACAATAAAGGAATACCCTGATATCTTGTTAGAAAACCGAACACCTAAGATACCATGATTATAAACTTTGTTTTCACAAATACGAGGTACCCATTGTATGAAGATCGTTTAACAAAAAGACCAACTCCACTGAATTGTCTACGAGCCCTAGAATGTATAAGTTGACGATTAAATTCAATCCATTGAAAACCATCAATTCTAATAACTTTTTCATTTGATAAATGAGTTTCATTAACACTGATTATATCAGCTGTTGTACATGTATTTAGCAATATTGAATATTTAAGTTGAAATCCCTTTTGATTCAATACAATACTTACACTCAAAGCATCAACAATAACAACAACGGAACTACAAGTATTCCAAAGTACCTGTTACATAAAGTGAAGATTTCAATCGTATATATTGTGAAAGAAAATAATGATATTAATAGTGTTATGTAGGAGTTAACAAACATTAAAACTCTAACAGTTATAGAAAGTACACAAGTATCTCATTAATATACAACAAGGGAAACCGAACTTTCAGATAGTTATCTGAGATAGACACAAACTGAACCTATTGCTGTGACAGGTTCATTTAAAAATAAACAATGGAATGGACGTTGGTTTAATTGTATTCACAGTAGGGAGGCATTTCTGATAACGTCCATGAGTATATTGTGGGGTTTATACTTTCTTGAGTAGAGGTGGTTATATCAATACAAAAAAGGCACAACCATCACCCGCTCATAAAAATCTACCCCATCGAATATCAATAATTATAAATGTCTAGCATAGTTAGCTAAACGCTCAGTTTCCGCTGTAGTGAGCTTATTAATCGTTATTAATGTTATTTAAAATAAAAGGTAAACTTCCACCACTTTATTTGTTTATCATTGATATGTATTAAAGTACTCGGATACAATAACATCATTATAAGCATGATTAGAAGATTATATTACGTATATCTTTATATATTATATATACTACATTTTTTTTAAACTGCTCAGTGAAAAGCTACTCAAACAATTAAAGCATTAACATAATTTCCTTTCTGATTGCCTTGATCATGGAATATTTTGGTAAGTACCTGTACTGTCGGAAAATATCATTTTGTGTAAATGATACTTGCTGTCTATATTTCAATAGCGCATAAAAAACAATTGAAGTTCCCATATGGATGAGAAATGGGTATTGATGTTGGATTTTAACCACTGAAAAACTTTACTTCGTTTTCTGTTGAATTTTTTTTTTGAAAACATAGAGTCCATACTGTACATATGAGTAGTGATTTGTAAATAAACTGCGTAAACACAATCCCGAGATAAGGTCCCGTCTGCCCATGTATCTGTTATTTTCTCATGTATTGAAACTTCGAGTTCGTGATGCATAAATAGCTTGCTTACTTGCATTTACTAGTGCAGAATTGATTACTTATGTTTATCCAGATTTGTAAGCAATATCTGAAATTTATTGAGTTGCAAATACGGACTTTCATATCCGAGAGCTATTTCTTTAGTTCAACCTCTAACCTAATACCAATTTCTCATCCACATAGCCGCTTAATGTTCGCACACTCACGACTTTGAAACAGTGAGATTTGTTTTATGGAATTCGAATGCATTTATCTTTTCTCCAAGATCTTTTCTTCCTATTTTATTTAGTAGATCTACCAAGACTTTCGTGTCGGTTGGCCTGATGATTCCCAATTCTTTCATTTTTGTGAACAGCTCATAAGGTTGTAATATTTTTTCACTATCTGCATTCGGAATGTTCATTTGCAAGAGAAACTTCATCTCCTTGAATTTGTCTGTAGATGTAAATGGAGTTAAAATCCAGTTATTTTCGTTCAGTAATCAAACCGTACGTGGAAATACACTAAAAAAATATTTCAGTTGACACGTGACAGACTAGACTCATAACTAAATAACCACATATTTCCTCTGCGCTCCACTTTTAAATGATATTACTTTTGAAATAACTGCACCATATCGTTGACAAAACGTCACTGAAGTACAATATCGGCCTACCACAATAAATGTAGAAAAGTTTGTATTTATTTCTTACCAAGGTTCGATATCTAACAATCAAATATTTAAATCCGATGTTTTGCTAAAACTTATTAGTAAATCGTTTTATGGAAGGAATTTACAATTTCAAAGGTGAAAAATTTACCAAAGCAACAGTGATTACAACTTACCGTCTGTTATTTCCTTCGATACTTGATAGAGGATATCACAAAATGGATCGATGACTGGTTTGGCGTTGGCACCATCAATACTATCTGACTGGATAATATCTTGTGTCTGGTAGTTATATGGGTCAGCAGACCGATAACACAACTACAGAATGACAAACAAAGAAAGAGACAGACAGGCAGACAGACATACGCAGAGAGACAAATAAAATAAAATGAAATAATTTAAAACAAAATAAAATAAATAAATAAATAAATAAGTAAGTAAATAAATAAATAGTGACATGCATAATAGTATGTTTTTCATTAAATTATAGCTACACAATGATGCGGCCAAGCAAAGTAGATCTCCCCATATACATTCGTCAGAAAAGGCGCACCAACAGTTGAATATAATCATTTATATAAAACGACATGCAGTCAAATTCTGTCTTCTGTGTGTGTGTGTGACATACTCTATTTGTCTCTCCCACCATGACTCACCCTCCCGCTATCTCAGTACGTTCGTCTATCTGTCTATCTATCTATCTATCTATCTATCTATCTATCTATCTATCTATCTATCTATCTATCTATCTAACTATCTATCTATCTATCTATCTATCTATCTATCTATCTATCTATCTATCTATCTATCTATCTATCTATCTATCTATCCATCCATCCATCCATCCATCCATCCATCCATCCATCCATCCATCCATCCATCCACCCACCCACCCACCCATCCATCCATCAATCCGTCCAGAAAACACAAAATTACACAGGGCACACGCGTCTTACTTAGTTTGTTCCTATACATGGCTTACCTTATCATCTTCTTTGTTCCCTTGTTCATTGTTGGTGGCAGAGAAGTGTTCAGACTAATTGAGGAGACAGTGCAAAAACACAAAGAGGGAGAAAATTATTTGGCTACAATAACAGAAAACTCGAATGCTATTGGTATTCACACAATTCGTACTGTCTTAAGAAATAAAAGTAATTTGTTCACTTAATTTCCTCAAAGTCAGTATTTTCCGCAATTTATGAAAAGAGGGAAAATAATGGCGTTTTTCAATATCTTCATTTGTATTTTGAGTACCACTCAACCAGTAGTCGGGGGTCGTCATGATGTAAAATAACCGCGGTTTAAATCTATCCCATAATGGTTTGTTCGAAAGGTTAAGTTGGCTTGTGTGAAGTACAACTGAAAATGACGATCCATCTTCTGTTTGTCACTCACCATAAATGCTTCTTTTGCATTACGATGGTCTCGTACCTTTGTAAAATATAAATGGGATACATGGCAAATACTCGTATTTTAAATATTATTTAGGACTCTAACCACGTGGTCTGAGTTGAGGATTACTCTGTGATGGGATTGCGATATAGAAGGGGCTAACATGTCAACTTGATGAGATGCGCTTTGATGCTGCACTCAAATTTTGCTCTACAGTTTTTGCCGATTTTTCTGCTAAAACTTACTTTTGGAACAGATTTTGATCAACCACACTGCCTATGAATATACTGTCTTTGGAAAAGTGGTTTCTTGAAGAAGTTTTATTCATTGCTTTGGAAGATTTGAACGCATTTTTGGATTCTCTGACCATTTCTTGGAATCTCCTGGTACATCACCCTCATTTAGGATGCAAGGTATGCCTTTACTGTCTTACAACAGATTCATGTTGACCAGCATTAGAAACAATGTAATCAACAGTTCACTATTGTCTAGAGTGGATGCCAACACCTGGAAGAAACTCAACTCTCTTAATATATGCAAGACCTTAAATACCAAGAGAGGATGTGCTGCTGGACAATATCACAAACGTGCCATCCCAGTCAGAATAACAACCCGACATCTGCCACAAGTACATACATCAACCAATCAAGGAGCACGATATAGAAATCTTGTGAAGATTGCCTCTTCATTTAGTGTCAAGCCAACTACACACAAAATAAATTGTTTGAAAAGCTGTCTTCTCAACTGCAGGTCAATCATGAATAAAACACTACAGATTACTGATTTTGTAACTGAAAACAAGTTTGATCTGGTACTACTCACTGAAACTTGGCTAACTGGAAATGAAACTGACCATTTCGCCATGGGTGAGGTCACTCCAAATGGCTATAAACTACTCCACACTCCAAGATTGAAACGTACAGGTGGTGGTGTTGCAATGCTGTACAGAGACAATCTCAAGGTCACCAAAGTTCAACAACAACAGAGTTTCAAGTCTTTTGAATATATGGAATCTCTACTGAAATCTCCCTCTGATCAATGCCGGCTAATTGTTGTATATCGTCCCCCACCATCAACTAAGAATAAATCAACAACCTCCTCATTTCTTGAAGAATTCACTGATTTTCTGTCAACCAAATGTGTATCACCTGGTAAACTTTTGATAACAGGCGATTTCAACCTACACCTAGATGATGAAAACAACTGGGATACATGCCAGTTCAGAAACATGCTGGATTCTGTGAATCTTACTCAACATGTACAACAAGCAACTCACCAACGAGGACACATGCTGGACTTAGTCATCACAAGAACATCAGAGAACACTGTTGAAGACATTAAAATATCAGATCCAGTAATATCAGATCATTTTGCCGTATCATTTAAAATACCTGTCACCAAACCAAAGCCTACGAGAAAGATATTATCATCGAGAAAAATAACAGACATCAGTATTGAAGATGTTTGTACAGATATACAAAATTCACCATTGATCACTCGACCTTCTTCCGTCCTTACGTCACTTATTGATCAGTATGATGAATCGCTACGTAATATCCTTGATACCCATGCACCTATACGTCAACGAACTGTCATTATGAGACCAAACATAAAATGGTATAATGATGAAATAAGAGATGCAAAACGTAAGAGGCGACTGGCAGAGCGGAACTGGAGGAGGACAAAACTAACGATTCATCGCCAGATATATAAATCACAGTGTCTTACAGTCAACCAGTTAATTCACAGCGCTAAAATCAACTACTATCGCCATATCATTCAGGAAAATGGAAACAACCAGAAAGCCCTGTTTAATGTAGTTAATAAGCTGCTCCATAAATCAAAGGAAATGCAACTACCTTCACATACATCAACTGAAGAAATTGCTGAACGTTTCTCAAACTTCTTTGTGGATAAAATTAAGACAATACGAGTAAATCTACAAAATCAAGCATGTGGTAATTGCACAACCAACCAAAGTACAAACGATGCATCTACAAAGCTAGCCATCTTTGAACCCACTAATGAAGATGAACTTAGAAAAATAATCACAAGATCACCAAATAAAAGTTGCAATCTCGATCCAATACCAACGTCAATTCTCAAACAAGTGCTTGATGATCTACTACCATCCCTTGTCAACATTGTCAACTTATCACTCTCTACTGGATGTGTACC
The DNA here is from genome assembly GCF_964340395.1 of Glandiceps talaboti. Taxonomy (NCBI): domain Eukaryota; kingdom Metazoa; phylum Hemichordata; class Enteropneusta; family Spengelidae; genus Glandiceps; species Glandiceps talaboti. Next base: position 8,206,537 of record NC_135557.1, on the reverse strand, counting down.
TGACAAGTTAAAAACTGCCATAGTCAAGCCACTATTAAAGAAACAAAATCTTGATCCAGAAATAATGAAGAACTACAGACCAGTATCCAACCTCTCATTCCTGTCGAAAACAATTGAGAAAGTCGTTGCAACGAGGATCAATGATCATCTACACTCTAACAAGTTAGATGAACCCATGCAATCTGCTTACAAGACACACCACAGTACAGAAACAGCACTTCTCCGGGTACAAAATGACATTCTTTCAGCACTTGACAATGGTAAAATCGTGATGATGGTACTGCTTGATCTCTCTGCAGCTTTCGATACTGTGGACCATTCTATCCTTATCTCTCGGCTACAAAATCGTATGGGTATTACAGGAACTGCACTATCATGGATCGAGTCATACCTCAGAAATCGTCAACAGACAGTACAAGTAAATGATACATCATCAAAATGTCACACTCTCCAGTATGGTGTTCCCCAGGGATCAGTACTTGGCCCGATTCTGTTTACAATTTACACATCTCCACTTGGTGACTTACTAAGAGAGAACAACATAGATTTTCATTTCTATGCAGATGACTCCACACTCTATCTGTGTTTCAAGTTAAAATACATGGACAATAACATATTGCGTATGGAACACTGTGTACTATGTATCCAAAGATGGATGAATGAAAACCTGCTGAAACTAAATCCGGATAAAACAGAGTTACTTTTCTTTGGTTCAAGTAAAAATATCAGTAAACTTGATAAACCAACCATGAACATTGGAGGAATCCAGATACAGTCATCCACTGCAGTTAGAAACCTTGGAACAACTCTTGACAGCCGAATGTCCATGGAAAATCAAGTCAACCAAGTCTGCAAGGCCGCATATTATCATATAAGAAACATCAGTAAAATAACACCATATCTCTCTGAAGATGCAGTAAAGATGTTAATTCATGCATTTGTAACATCCAGACTTGACTATTGCAATGCCCTTTTACATGGTACACCACTCATGTATCTGCAGAAATTACAGTGTGTTCAAAATACATGTGCGCGATTAATCACCAGGACCAAGAAGACAAACCACATAACACCCATACTGTTCAAACTTCACTGGCTTCCAATACAGCAACGAATTAAGTTCAAGCTTCTTCTGATTACGTTCAAGGCACTTCATGGCTTAGCACCGCCATATCTATCAAATCTACTCAATCGGTATGAGCCTGTACGCGAACTTCGGTCAAAGGACAAATTTCTTCTCACAATTAACCCAGCTCAACATACTTATGGAAAACGTGCGTTTGTTACTGCTGCACCAGAACTATGGAATAAATTACCACAGGAAATCAAACAATGTCAAACAGTGTCATCTTTTAAAGGGAGTATCAAGACTTACCTTTTTAGAGAAGCGTATTTCTAAGCGTATTATCTGAACTAAAACTTATTTTTGATTTTTTTAGACATAAGGAACACTTGTGGAACATTTTCTTTTCCATTGCATAATTTAGACTTTGTGTATTTTATGGAAAGTTTTTTTTTTTTTTTTTTTTTTTTTAATATATATTTTGTGAAGCGCCTCTGAACAATTTTTATTTTTGGATTTTGGCGCTATACAAATGTTTACTTTATCTTATCTATCTTATAACTTACTGTACTACTGTTGTCGGTCAACGGTGTTCTGTCATCAGGTTGATGAAAATTATCCGACATTTGTATTTCTTGACCCTTTAGAAAAAAAATGTGATTAATTATGTAAACTAAATGCAAGTAAACTGAATCCCAATTGCCCTTTGTACAATTGACTGTGAGGGCGCTATTCTTCCTGTCTGTGTGTCCCTGGGGGTATTACCTTTGCTATGTTACGATTAGTGCATGAAGCACTGCTGTGTCCTACACTGGAAATGATGGGGATTGCTGGTTCACACATCAATATTACTATGTATTGCATAGTCTTGGTTTGGGTTAGAATGTGTTGATATATATATATATATATATATATATATATATATATATATATATATATATATATATATATATATATATATATATAATCTAAAAATAATGGTAATAATCTAATGTTATCTAGCAAATGTGCCGTATATTTTAGGAAGTAGGTAATGAATAACATAACGTTCGTTAACAGCTGTTTTAGGGTCCATATTTACAAGTGTTTGTCACCTGTGTGGACTGCCTGACTAATGTCAATGTTAAACATATGAATAAATAAACCTACTCCTAATGCAGCGTCGGTAACTACAGAAGGTGTCTCTACTTTATCAGAGCTCGGAATAAGCCCAACGTGCTCTTCTTCAACCTTCAAAGAGAATATATTATCTTATACCATTACGTCTATCGATTACATATGGGTCACCAAGCATTTTGAACATTATATGAAATCAAGTCTCTGTAATGTGTGCATTGGTCCGCTAAAAGTATCCTTAAATTTATTAAGACTAAGTTAGCTAATATGAGCAACTGGCAAAATGACTCATCAATCAACTTACAGGATGACGTGCAGCATGCTGACTTCGATCACCAGGGTCTCTCATTTCAATGCCATTTCTTGTTTGTCTTTGAACTTGATTGTCTACTTGTCTCCGTGTCCTTCTTCTTTGTTGACAATACTTATAAATCGGAATTATTGAAGCCAAACACAACAAAACTATGAACAGCGCTATGGCTATTAAAAGTGCTACTATTCTATCGTTCTCACTATCATCAGAACTTTGAGAAGGAAAAGGATGTTTCGTAGGATAGGAATCTGGTGGGCGAGTGTCGTCCATTGTTGCAACTGTAAATTAGCAAAAAATGTAAAATACTGCACTTTTACTTTATTCACCCTTCATGCAAATCAATGTACACAATCACGTTACGTTCAAATACGTATACAAGTACCCTGTAATTCAGTAATCTGTTCATTTTTTTAAATTCATTCTTTTAAATATGCTAGTCACATTGCAGCGCAACAACTTGCAAGCAAAACTTTGTACTACACCAAAATACTTGGATAATTCCTAGCTTTCAACCTGAGCCCTCATGGTGTTATTCTGGGATGTGACGTCACACGTCGTTCACGCATGCGTGACTCCAAAATATTGTCCCAGATAGATGGTATAAACGTGTAGCGGCCCGCGCGTCTCTGTCTCGAGATGTTCGTTCATATTGCGGCATGTGTATTGATTCACCGTGACATTAATTCTGTGAAAAAAACTGTTGGCAAACTAATGTTTTGCCCTTGTTTGATACAAGTATTACCTGTGAGGTGTTGAGGTTCGCTTCGGATGATGTAACACTCCGCAACAATGACGCATTCATACTTGCCCTGGTATTCTTTTTGAAAATCATAGATGCGCAATGTGTGGTTAGGACCTGGTCTCAAATAACTACTGCCGTCAATCTGAATATTTTAGTTAATAAATAAATAATAGAATAGATAAAGTACTACCAATCCAGAGTGACCATAGCATAGAGTTTCAATTAAGCAGAACGCTTTTTTTATGTCTCACAAGAAGTTTTCTTTTAGAGATTACGTTAAACAAAATACAGACTTTGACAGCGTGCAAACATTTATTTTACTGTGAACACAAATAAATAAGACTGTCGGATGAAAGAAGGACAATTCAATCACACTGTCAACATCACCGTGAGATAAAATGTAACATTTCATGTGTGTGATAGTCAGTCAGTCAGTCAGTCAGTCAGTCAGTCGGTCAGTCAGTCGGTCAGACAGTCAGTCAATCAGTCAGTCAGACAGTCAGTCAGTCAGTCAGTCAGTCAGTCAGTCAGTCAGTCAGTCAGTCAGTCGGTCAGTCGGTCAGACAGTCAGTCAGTCAGTCAGTCAGTCAGTCAGTCAGTCTGACAGTCTGAGTCAGTCTGTCTGACAGTCAGTCAGTCAGTCAGTCAGTCAGTCAGTCTGTCAGTCAGACAGTCAGTCTGCCAGTCAGTCAGTCAGTCAGTCAGTCAGTCAGTCTGTCAGACAGTCAGTCTGACAGTCAGTCAGTCAGTCTGTCAGTCAGACAGTCAGTCAGTCAGTCAGTCAGTCAGTCAGTCTGACAGTCTGAGTCAGTCTGTCTGACAGTCAGTCAGTCAGTCAGTCAGTCAGTCAGTCAGTTTGTCAGTCAGACAGTCAGTCTGCCAGTCAGTCAGTCAGTCAGTCAGTCAGACAGTCAGTCTGACAGTCAGTCAGTCAGTCAGACAGACAGTCAGTCAGTCAGTCAGTCAGTCAGTCAGTCAGTCAGTCAGTCTGACAGTCAGTCAGTCAGTCAGTCAGTCAGTCAGTCAGTCAGTCAGTCTGTCTGTCTGTCTCTCTATAGATGTGTGTAAGGCAAATATCAGTGTTTTATTTAGTTTGTGTAATTCGTAATAAAAAAAATGTTACAAGAGAGGTAAAAAAAAAATCGTTCCACACATTGAAACTCTGTAGTCGTTCTGGTTTGGTAGTAAAATGCGTAGGTTAGTCAAATTATCATTTAAATTCGTTTTTTTGGTGTTTTCGTGTAAGCTTATTGTATTCAGCGAAATAAAAAAAAAACTATCTCCAAGTGTGTGTGTGTTTGCGTGTGTTTTTGTGTTTGCTATCTGCGTATGTGTGTCTGTGTATATATGTATGTATGTATGTATGTATGTATGTATGTATGTATGTATGTATATGTGTTTGAGTGTGTGTGTGTGTGTGTAGGTATGTGCGTTTGCGTGCGTGTGTGCCTGCCTGCGTGTGTGTGTAGCTTTAGGCAACTCACAGTAAGCGACTTTCCATTTAAAACCCAATATATATATCCATGACTTTCTTGAGACACTAAACATTGTAGTAGAGCTGCATCTCCAAAGTTTTCTGGATGTTCAGAGATTCTGACTTCAACTGAATGACTACCTGAAATGTGAATTTGATTATGTTGATTATCACACATTCGACATTACAACTATACAGTAAGAATACATTTGGTTATCGCTGTCATCCAATTCAAGTTAGTAATACTCTAACATTCAACTTTATTAAACTATTAACAAGCGAGGGAGAATCAACATTTATATCTATGTAAATGATCTCAATATCATTTTCTATGTATACGGTTTAGTCAAAACGTTCCTGGTATGAACGATAAAACATTATATCTGGTTATGATTGATAACACCAATGGCGAAGCTTGTCTGCAATTCTTTTCAATGCCATACAAATGGTCTTGTTCAATGAGAAAGGAAGGACCCTTGAACCCTATGGTATTTTACATTAAACGTCATCGGGAAATTTTGATATATACGTGTATAGACATCTAGGTATATACTAAACATTACATCACTCTAAATTACTCGTTTGTTACGTTAGTAAATATATTAAAACTGGGGCATAGTAGCTTGCAAAGGTAACATAGAAGACTGGCAACATACTGTATTCATGATCGTCAAAGATTATGGCAATTAACACGATATTAACAATCATTGCAAATGCAAGTTGTATATTGAGAGAATTACCATTGAGCAAACTCATTTACGCATGTAAATCACTCGAACGTTACATGTTTTCAGACTGATCAGCAGGAGCGCCACCATCGTCAAACATTTCGGTCAAGAACAAGTTGTCCAAAACAATTGCAAGTACATGTCGCGTTACATACCTTGGACGCTGATAACGAGGCTGGTTTTTTCGTACACACCCTTTGCTAAGGTTGTTATCAGATCATAACTTCCAGACACTTGACACGAAACATTTATTGTAAGTGAATAATAACTCTCATTTGAGGCCAATGTAATTTTTCCTTCAAGGTCCTTCTCCCAAAGATAACAGCGATCTACATCCCCATTGGTCAACCACACTCCCATCAACGGTTCTGAAGATGTCTGGTTTAGTAAACTTATCTCTTTCGCAGTGGTGCTGAAGAGTGGGCCAGAAATCGATACAACAGTGTTCATTTCTGCTTTGATGTTCCACCGCTTCAAAGTGAAATCTATTATAATGATGAAAATCACACATGTATTATAGAAGAAAAAGAAGTTACTCTTTTTTACGAAGGCATGTTGCTTGTTGCTGTGCCGGAAATAAATAGCTTTCAATAAAGTTTAATATACATATTAATTATAGTATCGGTGAACAAAAGTTTAATTTCTCCAGAGTATATTTTCAAGTTGTTTAAATCCAGTAAATCATCACGTGGTGCATTTTACATAATTATAAATACTATTCCAATTCCAATTCTAACATACAAAACACTTTAAGTCCAAATCAAAATGATATTTTGAGTTGCTTCCATATGTATGACAACTGGATATTTATTTTGGATTTTTATAAAATTGAAAAAACAAAGTAAAACAGCCTACGACCAAGTTCACGGCCATATGAACGACAAGAAACGGTACTATATATTTGGGTTTTTAGATTAGTTTACTAAATAAATAGAATGTTTTTCGACTTGAAAAAAAACCCCATATAACACCGACCAAGGCTGTGTTTGAAATTCAAAAAAGCCCCAAAACAAGAAATGAACAAATAAGCAAACGAAAGCACAAAACAACAAACAACAAATATTTAAAAAAACAAAACAACAAAAAAACTTGTTATTGAGCATGCAGGAAATGATTTGTAAAAGAGATGTAATCAGAACAGCTCGTCTAGTCTGTACGTATCTACAGTTTTCGGAACCACGAACTCACAAAAACACTCACCTGTGATTTGAACCGATGTCTGTATAACCATGGTATTACTACTATACATCCACCATGTATATGTAACTAAAAACTTGTTAGGTTTCATAACTACTAACATATAATAACCATCTTGTTTAATTATGTTATAGTCATTATGTAAGTTCCATTGCATAATACCAGGGACATCTTTAGTACATCTAAGGACCTCGATCACATCTACAATCAAACCAAGATATTGTAGTTTATTAAATTGCATTTAATGGGCCAGCAATGATATGAGAATATCAACATTAAATACAGCAACAGTAAGTCGAAGGGTTGGAACGTGGGTGGGGATAAGTAATGTTACACCATGTATGTATGTATGTATGTATGTATGTATGTATGTATGTATGTATGTATGTATGTATGTATGTATGTGTGTGTGTATGCATGCATGCATGTATGTATGTATGTATGTATGTATGTATGTATGTATGTATGTATGTGTGTGTATGTATGTACGTACGTACGTACGTATGTATGTGTGTGTGTTTGCGTGCGTCTATCTGTCTGTCTGTCTGTCTGTCTGCCTGTCTGTCTGTCTGCCTGTTTGTCTGTCTGTCTGGGTGTTATGAATCCATGCATTGTGGTGAAGTAATTAATGATGAATTAAAAAATAATATGTGCATAATTACCACACTGACACAATTAAAGCACACGAGAGAACAAGCAGTTATTTGTAAAAACTACTTCATTATGCAAATGCTATGCAAATTTATAAATGAGATAAATACCTTGATAACTTCGGTTCACACAAAGTATTCTATCATCATTTTCTATGCTAGCAGGGATACTACTGTTCAAGACAATTGCGTTGTCACTGGGAATATATAGAAGTTGGTTTGGTTGTCCCAGTATTGCTTCTTTGCCATTGTAGTGGTGAACTAAGATAGAAACACACAGTTATGATAATGAAACTGAGGAAATGTAACAAAACAACCCAACTAAGCTGTTTACATGAGAGAGGGAGGGAGGGAGAGCGGGACAGAGAGACAGGTAGACAGAGACAGATAGATTGATCGATTATCCGATAGACAGAGACAGGTAGATAGATAGACAGACAGACAGACAGACAGACAGACAGACAAACAGACAGATATAGATATATAGATAGATAGATAGATAGATAGATAGATAGATAGATAGGTATGCAAAATACAGTAGAATTAAATACACAACTTGTTACTTTTGTATGTTGGCAGAGATAGAAAATTTTGCATAAAAATGTATTTGTGCTACTTACTACGAAATTTAGGACAGTGATAATAACTTTTAGAATTCGAAGGTGTTGCGTAGAAGAGGCATAGAATGGCAATTGGAATGAGTGAAGCCAAAACTCCGCCCATCTTAACGTTATGTCATCATTCAATCCTGTTGCGAGAAAGTGAAACAAAAAAAAAAACATTGTATGTTTTTCACAACAAGAGGGGAAAGACTTCAATTTTTTTTACATCTCAAATAACGAACAAAGTATTTATTCGTTTTCATGCATGCCATAGTACTTACCTGTTGCCATGCCTGCATAGATACATGGCGGTAGTGTATTATTATCCTGGAATAGAATAATAACACACAAGTGACTGTGGTAATACTGATGACCTCTTTACCTAAACGTAAAAAGTATGTGTGTCTCGCTTGAAGGAATGACGTGTAAAACGACTAAAGAGTAATCTCGTTATCTGGTCATTAACAGCTGTCAAGGACACCGAGCATGCGGGCATTGCAACTTTTGCCATAACGTACCAGGTATTTGTTCACTTCGAACCTGAGTTGTCAGACATACGATTTCTCGTTCGGAGTTCTTTCAAAGAATAAGACATGTATGCCAAAGTATTTGTTTGTTGAGCACGCTTAACCTTACACTGACCTTAGAGTATCTGATGAAGATGTTGTGATAACTGCACAGAGGTAGGTGGTGACGTGAAGTCATTATAATGTAGTTCCACGCTGCAATTGTGACTGACTGACTGACTGACTGACTGACTCACTCACTCACTCACACACTGAGTCACTGACTGACTGACTGACTGACTGACTGACTGCCTCACCCACCCACCCACCCACCCACCCACTCACCAACCCAGTCACTCAATGAAATTTTGAAATTTTTTCGTATTAAAATATTTCTTTTCAGGCTTGAGGTAAATTCAGTCACTCGTATGCGAGACAATAACGTGGCCTTAGGTACTAGGCAATAACACCTATATGACCTTTGACATAATACAAACAGACGTCGTTATCATATTGTTTTAATCAAAACGATCCCTGTGTCACCATTTAATAACACATACACATTTTGAACGACTGTCAAGAACAAGCGAATTTTAGTTTTCCGATGAAATACTTGGTGAACGTCATATTGCAGTTTCGTCGAATTTTGTATGTATTTTTTTACATATATAAACGGCAATCGTCTGTGCCGGATACCACAGCAACGACCGTTCGGTTGCTATCAGTGAGTACACACCGCCTTTGACACACAACCCTAACGTGGCTACTGGAATATTTGAGTGATATCTAACGACTGACCTTACGTAGACGTGTATACTAACATAATGGCTACATGTACTCACGAGTCATGTTTGCATCCATACCAGTGAACCACAATATATGAGAAAAATGACAACGTTACCTGCCTCATGCGTTCTCTTGTGTCGTTTCCTTAGGAGTAGATAACTCAGTAATCATGACGTGAAGTACGGTACGGTTTATCTCTGTAGTCCTGGCGATTATTACGCGCTGAAAGCGAGCAACGAGATAACTACTATATACTGCGTCGTATAATAAATACCGCCCCTACCGTAAATGTCGTCCAACGGAATTTGAACAATAGCTTTGTTTCGTGGAATGCACTCAAGGTATTAAAATATCTGGTGACTCAAACTTTATGATAGAATTTAGTTTCGATTGATAAAATGGCTATTTGGCAAGTTGTATCGGCGTTATTGTTAGTTGCAGTCAACGGTATGTACATCTACTTATTAAAACTCACTTTGTGTATCGGAAAAAAATGTAAAGCTTATTTTTGAGCGTAGAAGACAACACTGAATTTGGATTGTATGTACTATTGGTATATCTAAAAGCTCCACTGCACCTGTCTCAAATTTCGGACGTTGTCGGAAAATATAGTCTCCTCGTAAATGAAATAAACGTAGGAGTGTTGTACATTTGCTGTAACCTTTGGTCAAGAAAATTTAAACACAATCTCAGTTATAATCACGGAAAAAAAACAGGGGTCATTGTTAGTTTGTGAAACTCACGTTGGTCATTTGGTCAAGGACTAACAGATTTCCGTAAGGATCAATAGTTTGCAGAGTTATAGCAACTTGTCGGTCTTAATGACCTGAGTGTGCCAAATTTACGTCGGTCGGTCGGTCCGAGACCAACTGAAATGTCCTAAACGAGATTTTTGTAGTGCAATCGCAATTTTTTGATCCTGTATTACCGACTGAAATTTGTATTAAATGTATAATGTTTTTTTTTTTCAATGATATATCAAATTTATACAAACAACACTAGTCTATCCCAGCCACTGTTGACCTAGCAACATGTGATTGTTTTATGTGTACATAAGTCCAATAATTTATTGTCGCAATTCATTCCACACTTGAAAACATTACATCGACACTAATACAATCAGTTTCGAAATTCTATCTAAATATGTAGCTTGTTGTAATCTATAGTGCTATTTTATAGAGTAGTCAATGTGTAGCGATATTTCTTTAAGTTATTTAACCTTCAGTGGCACCTCACCTCACCCTAGCACCTCATAACAGGCCTTCCACCACCATCCCATCAATCTTAACCCCTACCAACACCACCCTCACTCCACCGCTATCACCTCCCATTCCTGTGCCCACCACCACCACCACCACCACCACCACCACCACCACAAGACATACTAATTAATAGATACTTCTATATCGCATTTAATTTATATACATTACAGTAGTCACTATCACAACAGAAACCAAAACTGTTGATGTCTCGGTGGGAGCGACAGTCAATCTGACGTGTCTTGCTATAAAGACAGTTGACAAGGTCGTTACAGTGAGATGGAGTACGAATGATGATTCATTTGTCGCTCAGAAATTTGTATCAGGGGCTGACAAGTACGTGGAAGACAACACGTATTTCATAGACGAAGCGATGACAATCCTCAAAATTTACAAAGTTGATTCATCAGACAAGGGAGTTTACAAATGCACTTCGGAACTTAATAGAACGGATGACAACATAGTGCAGCTCTCGACAACATTGAATGTGATAGGGGGTGAGTACTTAGACACATTTCTATAACACAAACGTGAAGCTATATCGAAATTCCAAAAGGGCAATTCCTTTATTAAATTAAATGGGAAAAGGGGCGACATGCACAACAACTTTAAGAGCTCCTAACCTCTGTGGATACTAGCCTCAGCATTATTTAGGCAAGGGCTAAATAAAATAGGAATTCCCTACTTTATATGTAGTGTCGCTCTAACCAAACATCGGCCTGCTCTCTCCAGGGTTGATCGATGTGTGCGGGCGCCCCTTCACGGCGTACCTTAATATAGACGAATAACTTTAGACTCGTGTCTTCTCAGTCTTACCAATCTGAATACTCTATAGTGTAGAGATGTTGCACATGTAGGGTTGCTGAAAACCACTTTCCTAGGTATGTCCCCTATTCCCATCGGGTACTGAAAATGCAGCTAAGATTGAACCAACCTCGCATTTGTTCCCCTACAACATCCTTTAACTCTATACATAGAGGAAGGATAATCATGGCGAGATATTGGTTACTTGGGAAAAGCATATGTAGGATTGTATGTGTATAATTGTCCTTTGTTAAAATTGAGAAGTACAGCTCCCATACAAATGTTTACCGTTCTCTGCTGACTGGCTGTCCCATATCCCATACCGTTCTATTGCCGTGACATTTTGGCAGCCATTTTTAATTTATGCAAATTAAAGCATACACACGAGTGGGTATCTTGGGTATGTAGTAGTGGAATCGCAATGGCCTATTGAAGTCCAGGACGGCAAGCTAGAGAATAGCTAGAAGGCATTTGCCAACTTTTTTCGACAACTAACACAGCTGTAGAGCTAGCACATATTCATGAAATTGTGAGTTGTATTGATTTATTTGACTATGGTGCTGTTGTATTCTCACTCTTGTGTTGATGATTATTTCCTTTTTGTATACATGAAATTTCATCTTTTTCACTTGTTATGAAGACATAATTTATTCTTTTTAGTTTCAGATTCGTCGCAAGACTAGAAAGCACTGTATACAATGGAAGTTTAATGTTATATTCAGATTTGATAAAATACAGTGAATCCATCAAAGAATGACCACTCTAATGACAAATAGTACCAGATTTAAACTGAATGCCTTCCGTAAGGATTTATGCAAGAAATTTAGCTCTATATCTGTGATTCGTCAAGTCCCAATGAAAGTTCGATGTGAAAACTGCTGTTCAAATGCCCGCCACTCCTCCTATTCTCAGCACAGGAAAGCTTGCCATCCTCGACTTCACTCGGCTTTTGTGATCCCCTACATACCCGGGATATGGCATGTGCGTGATGAACTTCCTTCTGTCCCACCACGAGTTTACACGTTCTCAAGGTTTTGTTGAGTGGCTAATTATACAAAGGTCAATGTATAGGTCACCATTATTGCTACATTGTCGCGAAATTTTCGTTGTAGGCTATAGGCGAGGCTTGGTTTATTTTCCATATTTTGACCACACACACAAATGGGTATAAATTATAGATTATCACACTTGATAAATATGTGAGAGTGTATTTATATCCTGAGATACAGAGCTAGATAAATGATTATGTACAAGCTTTGCAACAAACAGCGGTAATTTGTTATCGAGAGAAATCGGAAAAGAACACCGTAAAAAGGAGATGGTTTGAGGTCATTATAATTAAACAATATTGTACGCCCTCCCAGCCCATAATGGACGAAAGCAAACTTTGAATGACATAATGGGCGAGGTGACAGCCGAGCCCATTATGGAGTGCAAAGTTTGCTTGAGTCCATTATGGACTGGGAGGGTGTACATAATTGTTATTATTTTATAGTTTTGCCAATTCCAGTGAATTTGTCGACTGAGAAAGGCAAAACAACGTATAATATACACAGCGCTGAACATCATCTGCCATGTTCAGCCCGGAAGCTGAATACTACTCATAGTGACACACGTACTGATATAAGCTTGTATTGTTATCGAGAGAAATCGGAAAAGAACACCGTAAAAAGGAGATGGTTTGAGGTCATTATAATTAAACAATATTGTACGCCCTCCCAGCCCATAATGGACGAAAGCAAACTTTGAATGACATAATGGGCGAGGTGACAGCCGAGCCCATTATGGAGTGCAAAGTTTGCTTGAGTCCATTATGGACTGGGAGGGTGTACATAATTGTTATTATTTTATAGTTTTGCCAATTCCAGTGAATTTGTCGACCGAGAAAGGCAAAACAACGTACACAGCAATATACAATATACACAGCACTGAACATCGTCTGCCATGTTCAGCCCGGAAGCTGAATACTAGTCATAGCGACACACGTACTAATATAAGCTTGTATTGTTATGCTCGTTCTGGGACTGCGATGCCCAATAACGGAGTACATTATCAGTAATAATGTACAGCGATGACGTCACAAAATTCACTGGAATTGGTAATGCTATAATATATTACTTCCTAAACTTCTAATCGAAAATCTAAAAAGACACGATTTCTCTTTTTTCATCTGCGCATTAGTGTGTGAAATTTGAAAATGCTAAGTCCATATTTGACGAAATTGAAACAATGATAAATATTTCACCTGTTTGTGAACTCCGCGCTCATTGTAAACCTATTTTAAGGCCAAGAAAAAAATTGTTTTCTGGCGAGTTTGAATCACTTAAATACCCTGCCTCGGTTTTCTTTTTTCTCAGGTTTGTGCAGCCAATGCAGGGTGCAGATCCAAGGGAAACACACAATAAGGTTGGCATGAAGCCCCTGAAAACAGAGTCTTGCTCAGTAGTGTAGATCATGAGTATAAAGTTGGCGTCAGATTCAGATTCCGATCTGAGGACATCTGATGCTCAATATAACATTCATAAGATAATGCTACCTGAATCTGAATCTGACGCCAACTTTATACTCGTTCGATCGATTTATTACTCAAATTGGTCATTAATATTCATTGGATTATTACCAAAACCTAATCAGTTCTTGCCATTACCCTACCGAACATGACATGAAATGTCGTTTGAATTGATGCAGCCGTTTTTTCGGAAATCGTGATACAGACACACACACACACACACACACACACACACACACACACACACACACACACACACACACACACACACACAAACACACACACACACACGCACGCACAGGCACACAGACTTCATCGGTATATTATAACCTTCCGCAAGGAAGGTAAAAATGTATTGCTGCACCTTGTCGACCGAATATTGGGTGTAACGATGATAGATTAACAAAAGTTCATTATGTTCAAATGATACCAATAAGCAATCTGTTCTGTATGCATTGGTAAATTCATGTTTGTATGTGTAGCTCTGTAAATTTGAATAATTTAATTAAAAAAACCATTGGACCTGTTCCACTACATACTTGATACTTATAGCATAGTCCCTTAAGATTTCTTATAGGTTGGCACACCATTTTTGCAAATTGAGGGGTATACCATGTACTATAGCCAAGATATCTGCATTCCGGCAATTATTATTATTACCCAAGACTGTTCTTAGGACAGGCATTTAGTTTAAATCGGGTTTGATTAGTTTTGGAGACTATATTATAGAACCATATAAGAGTCCAACTCCGAATCAACTCCATCATTGAAACATTGTTGATCGGCTTTCTGTGCAGTTTACGGCTTTAAATGCGGAAGTACTCACTCGTAATGGTGCTTCAATAGTCCGTCCCTCCCATTTAAGACTATAATAATGGATTATTGACCGGCCTACCAGTTTATTCTCAATCCATCTCTTCCATGGGGTACCGTACCGTCTTCGACTGCGTGTTGAATTGAACTCACAACGAAACGTTCATATCTGGTTTCAACGAATGCCAAGCTGACGACTTGGTTGATTGTATATATAAGTGATTTATTTACCCAAATGTTTACATAATAATGGTAACAAAATCAAAAAGAGAGAAGGATAAAGGATAAAGGATAAACAGTCAAGAAATAGCTTATAGCTAGTCTAGCCTGAACCCAGACTTTGTACATTGTGAATGATTAACAATAAAAAGGTTCAGTCATCAAGTGGACTGAATTATATATATAACTGGGAGAAAACATAAATGTATAACAGCCCGAAAACTATTTTCCACTTTCCGAAAAGTACACATTTTTAGATTATTTTCATAAGAAAGATTCATAAATGAGTGTACGGTATCAATTTTGACATTTTTCCATGACAATTTTCAAGATTGTGTTTACTGTAGTCAAACCCTTTCATATACTACAAAGATTCCAGTGAAATAATGAAATCAACACACTGCAATGTATTTTTCAAAATATTTCCATCAAAATGTGTTAAAATTACATCAGAATTAAGATATTTATTAATTTTAGCAAATTCCCCTCATAATCAGTAAAATTGAACCTCTAAAAAGATTCAGGTTGTGTCAGTTGCAGGAATTGTCCTGAAACTGAAAGGGGTGTGTCAGATGCAGGACTTGTCCTACAGCTGAAAGGGGTGTGTCAGTTGCAGGACTTGTCCTACAGCTGAAAGGGGTGTGTCAGTTGCAGGAATTGTCCTGAAGCTGAAAGGGGTGTGTCAGTTGCAGGACTTGTCCTGAAGCTGAAAGGGGTGTGTCAGTTGCAGGACTTGTCCTACAGCTGAAAGGGGTGTGTCAGTTGCAGGACTTGTCCTGAAACTGAAAGGGGTGTGTCAGTTGCAGGAATTGTCCTGAGGCTGAAAGGGTGTGTCAGTTGTAGGAATAGGCTGAAAGGCACTATAGCCCACACTCTAGAATTGGGTCAAGATGCGTGGGGGATGCAATATACGGGTGTTACTGCACAATTCTGCAATTACCCAACTATAACGTGATCACATGAATTATGTTCTAACACCCTCAGTATATTATGGTCACCAAGCTCAAAAAGTTACCAATAAACACACAACATTCGATAAAAGGTTATTCAAAACATCCATGGACTTGAACCAAGTCAAACACCACTTCTGCATTAACATTCCACACAAACAAACACATCATACATACATACACATACATACATACACACACACAAACAAACAAACAAACAAACACAAAGAGTTAAACAGCGATGTTCCCTTAAAGTTATAGTTATTTTATTTACAAAGGTGCAAGCTGGACTAATTTAGTCGAGTGTTCAAAGCTCAATGTGACATGGCAAGATACATCTTGTAAATCGGAATTGTAGACCTAATCTCGGCAAAAATAAATATTTTGCTAATCTTAACTGAAAATGTCTTGTCTGAAGATTTTTCAATCTCAATGACAGAGATGCAGGGTGCTAGCGTCTTCAAACGATACGTCATATGCGTCAAGCGAAAGGTACTAGGTCTTCTACTGTCGCCTGAATTAAATGTCCCTCACTTCTGAGCTGCTAGATTCATTGACTAAAATAAACCATCATTAGGTAAAAGACATCACAAAAAACTATTATTAAATTTTTATTATTTGTTTTTGAAAATTCACAATGTTTCACCGTTAAAATGATTCTTAAAAAAGTGACTAGACATCATATCGCCAGCTTTTCACGAAAAATTAAAATAAAAGTTTGGACTGCAATCTCATGACTACTTTTTTCCATATATGGTAAGGCTCATTAGCAAAAGAACTTTGACCTCTACGCTGCCACATTACCACATCGGCAATTTTGACGTGGTGATTTTGTCACCAATAATGATCTTAAAAATCAAAACTCCATAAATGAACCACAAAGTACTTTCCCTTTCAAAATGAGGCAATTTTAGAATGAGTATTACCATTTTTACTGACGACTGATGCTGTCAAAAATCGTCCCCTATAGTGCCAGCATACTTTTTCAGACTAGGCAACATCATGACTTTGTCGATCTAGAGCATGTACTGGAATGAACCATCCTGTAGAAGGGGTGCAGAATTTGGATTTCAAGTCTGCAACCCCGTTTCGAACAAACACTTGTCATTTGGGCACACAATGCATAGAATTATGACTATAGCACATATTACATTGCTTGTTTGAACTGAGGGCTTGTGTAATCTTTAGTTAAGTGTACATTTATGTGTGACTGCAGTTCACCATACTGTAGCAAGTAGTACAGGGTGACATGACAGTTTCTTCATTAAAGGGGGTAGGAACTTAAGCCATTTAATTTTGTTGTAGTTCCTTTTATGCATGTTCCCTCTTGGTGAAAAGTAATCCGGTATGGGGACAGTAGTTATATGACAGTATTTCCAAAACCATTTACCTTAGCCCCTCAAAACTTGGAAACACCCTGCATGATATATAAACTCTGAAAACCATAAAAAATTGTCATTCTATTTCTAATCTCAGACTGTTGATATCTAGATGGATAATGCTTTCAATGTCTAAGTAAGCCCTTTCCCCAATTGTTTTTATAGGTAACAATAGGTCAGCAAGGTAAAGAAGATCCACCAGCACCAGTCCAAGAAATGGAAGACTATAGCAGTATTAATGCTGATATGTTGGTTGCTGTGTGGGCACCAGACAACGATGCAAGGCCACAGATTGGCAAAGTAGTAACAAGGCATGACACCCAGCTAAAGATTCATTGGATGGTTGGAACATACAATACTGGGTGGAAGGAGGCTTATCATGGTGCTGGAACCAACAGATTGTATTTTGTGGGATTTTGCTCTAACAAAGAGAAACATATTGAAAAAAGCAACAGCAAATGAGCTGAAAATGAAGTATGATGACTTGGATACTTCAAAGTAATAAAATTGAAGAATAACTAACTTAAAAGGTAATTCAAAATACCTCATGCCACAACAATCAATTGTTGATTTATTTCCCATTCCAGAAGTTTTTTAGCTCCACTATCAGTGAAAGCTGAAAGCGTAGCTTTAGGTAGAATACTTCGATATTTGGTGTGCATTTTCCCTGGGAGAGGCTAATCAGATTTGTTCATGCCAAGTTGATCTGTGCCATTTTCAATTTTTTATGATTTTTTTTTTCAAAAATGATATTTTCATCATCTCCTCAAATACTGCTTTTCAGATTGCTTTGATATCTGGTGTGTTGCTACACATAGGGTAGCTTACTTAGATTTGTTAATTTCAAGTCAGCACGTCTTCTTTTCTATTTTTGATGATTTTCTTTTTGTAATTTGAAAAAAAAAATGAATATGTTAATGAGCATTATGACCGACGCCATAATGGAAATCAGACCATGAGACACCCTTGAAGTCAAACAAGCAATGTAATATGTGTTATAGTCATAATTCTATGCATTGTGTGCCCAAGTGACAAGTGTTTGTTCGAAATGGGGTTGTAAACTTCAAATCCAAAGTCTGCATCCCTTCATCTTAATCAGCCAGTCCGCAACATCCTCATTTGCATACATCTATCCTTCAGTTTGCGAACATTACACTTTGAATGGCTGCTCAAGGGCCATATTTTTGGGTATTTTCAACTCGCCGTAACTTTCACACGAGTCCACCATTTTTGATACTGTAAATGCCTAAACCTCAACTGACATCTCTTCTTTTGTACCAGCAAAACAAATTTGACTTGACTCTAAACAAATAGTAGGGACAATTGTCAGAATCGAGTCACGGATTACTCCGTATGCAAGCACGACTAGTCAGTGATCATACCGGGACTGCTTTAAGTACGAGCGAGGTGAGGCATGTTGAGGTATTTTGTTGAGAATTATAAATATTGCGAAATGTCAAGTACAAGGTTTAAATACAATGGAATGATGACAGGTGCCGGTCACAAGAAACTCCGTAAATTAAAATATCAGACAATGTTATATCTACTACAACTAGTACAAGTTGAATGTTGTTGACTTGGTAAATTTGTTAGAAATTTGAAATTCGAATTGCCTCAAAATTATTTTAGATCCCTAGTTTATTTCATTCATCATTGAAATTTCCAGGGTTAAAGCTGTAAGACACTGGAATTATTTATAGCCAACCTTAAAATCCTCTTTTTTTCTTTTTCTTGTGTGCATTTCCCAGTCATTTTTTTTCATGAGATTTTGTGCAATTTTTCATAACAGTAGATTTTTGTTATAAAATGGTGACTATGGTATAAAAGTTCAATACATTACCAACTTTCTGTGTAAAATGTGTTTTATAGTGAGACATATGAAACTACTAACCACTTTGTTACATCGTAAAAACAAAACTGCATAGTGAAAAGCTGAAGAACTGAACCACTTCTACATGTTACCAATAAGTCACTTGTTGCTACTTCAATAGGTTTGCAGTGTAGGCCTTTGACTACCAGGGCAAGACAAGATTATAGCCGGCCTTATTTTATTGTCTATGTATGAAATGAGAGTGACCTATAAATAATTCACGTTGTGGTTTTTGTAAAAAGTTGTATTTTCGGATACTTGGCTTGTGACAGTGAGTCAACATCTAATATTTTCATTCAGAGAAGTCTAGGGTGTGATTATCTTGACTTATTGAGCAAGAGTCAGAGTAAAACTTGCAATCAGACTGAACAGAAGCCGGCCTTGATTATTAAGAGTCTTTCAATATCGGTAATTAGGTATTGGTGTCAAGGTAGTAGATTTGTTTCTAAGGCTGTCACCCCAGTATTAAGACTGGTTCCCAACCAAAACTGAAATAGTGTACGTTAGTATGGACTCGGAGACCACATTTAGGTTGAATTTATCCATATTTATCAGATGTATTGTGAAATTCATAAAGTTGTACAGAATTATATAATGTCTACATAGAGAACAGACTAGAAACACCATTGTAAATAAAACAACTCAAACTTTAAAGGGAACATTTTTGTGTTTGTTTGTTTGTTTGTTTGTTTGTTTGTTTGTTTGTTTGTTTGTTTGTTTGTTTGTTTGTTTGTTTGTGTGTGTGTGTGTGTGTGTGTGTGTGTGTGTGTTTGTGTGGAATGTTAATGCAGAAGTGGAGTTTGACTTGGTTCAAGTCCATGGATGTTTTGAATAGCCTTTTATCGAATGTTGTGTGTTTATTGGTAACTTTTTGTCTATTTGTTCTATTTTTATTTGAGCTTGGTGACCACAATATACTGAGTTGTGTTAGAACATAATTCATGTGATTGTGTAGTAACACCCATATATTGCACCCCCCACTCAACTAAATAAAAAGAAAACAAATAAATAATAGGTTACTTTATAAAACCCACGATCTTGAACCGATTCTAGAGTGTTGGCTATAGTGTGGTTTATTGACCGGATCCTTGTGTCATGCAGAACATTTATAAGCAGTTCAACTATGCAACAATTTCAGAAACTGTTAGGCAACTTCCCCTCTCAGCTTCAAGACAAGTCCTGCAGCTGACACACCCCTTTCAGCTGCAGGACAATTCCTGCAACTGACACACCCCTTTCAGCTTCAGGACAAGTCCTGCAACTGACACACCCCTTTCAGCTTCAGGACAAGTCCTGCATCTGACACACCCCTTTCAGCTGCAGGACAAGTCCTGCAACTGACACACCCCTTTCAGCTGCAGGACAATTCCTGCAACTGACACACCCCTTTCAGCTTCAGGACAAGTCCTGCAACTGACACACCCCTTTCAGCTTCAGGACAAGTCCTGCATCTGACACACCCCTTTCAGCTGCAGGACAAGTCCTGCAACTGACACACCCCTTTCAGCTTCAGGACAAGTCCTGCAACTGACACACCCCTTTCAGCTTCAGGACAATTCCTGCAACTGACACATCCCTTTCAGCTGCAGGACAAGTCCTGCAACTGACACACCCCTTTCAGCTTCAGGACAAGACCTGCAACTGACACACCCCTTTCAGCTTCAGGACAAGTCCTGCAACTGACACACCCCTTTCAGCTTCAGGACAGGTCCTGCAACTGACACACCCCTTTCAGCTTCAGGACAAGTCCTGCAACTGACACACCCCTTTCAGCTTCAGGACAATTCCTGCAACTGACACATCCCTTTCAGCTGCAGGACAAGTCCTGCAACTGACACACCCCTTTCAGCTTCAGGACAAGACCTGCAACTGACACACCCCTTTCAGCTTCAGGACAAGTCCTGCAACTGACACACCCCTTTCAGCTTCAGGACAAGTCCTGCAACTGACACACCCCTTTCAGCTTCAGGACAGGTCCTGCAACTGACACACCCCTTTCAGCTTCAGGACAATTCCTGCAACTGACACACCCCTTTCAGCTTCAGGACAAGTCCTGCAACTGACACACCCCTTTCAGCTTCAGGACAAGTCCTGCAACTGACACACCCCTTTCAGCTTCAGGACAAGTCCTGCAACTGACACACCCCTTTCAGCTTCAGGACAATTCCTGCATCTGACACACCCCTTTCAGTTTCAGGACAATTCCTGCATCTGACAGCTGACCGACACACCAGTCTGTGAAACATTTTATATTGTCAGGTAGAATTGAAGATTGGTGGAGGGGACAATGACTTTTTTGTTATTTCCTCAAAAAATGCCTGATTAGTGTGACAGGGAAGTGAAATTGAAATTCTAACTTGAGAATTTCAGATAACAACTACTGACCTGAGAGATTTTGTTTTAAACTGTGATAATCTTACAGCAATTATATGAATTTTTATAATTTCACTGGCAATATTTCACTCTTTTTATGCCAAGGTTAAAAATCTCTGTTCAGGATTAAAAATATATTAATTTAGGTATGTGTATGATCAAGCTGACATTTTTTCATGTAGTTAAATGAATTGATATTTGCAGTTAAAATATGATGTACTAAACATTTTCAAGGTACAAACACTGAAGGAATACTCAAAAGTTGATCAACTGGATTTTACTTCAACAATTATTAAAAAATATTAGATTTTTTGCATTTTTTGCACTTTTCCCTACTACAATTGTGTGAAATACCAGGTTTTCGGAAATTGGAAAATTGTTTTCGGGCTGTTGTATACACTAAAGTCGGTTTTACTACTGTTACCAACTTCGACTTATATTCGGTGGTGATAGCTATTGACCAAATTCAAGTTGTAATCTCAGACGCACACAGTCTATTCTCAGAGGTACCAGAATCGCAGGACACGTATTCTGTGGATAAACTCACAAGCACTCAAAATATTACTTTTGGTGAAGATGATGTATGCTGAAACCAACAATACGAGAGCTTTGGATTTGTTTTCCTTTACTTAGAGCAGTTCAAACTAGATTGAATCAATTAGTTGTCCGTAGTAATTCTACTACGACGCAGATCAGTTACCGTAAGTTGCTCTCCTGCTGTCCCACAAGATATCTACCCGTATAAGTTGCCCTTCGAGCATACACCCTACATTCACATTTTATTCAAACGCAAAGCTTCATTCCGTAATACAAATATTGTTAGTAAATAACATGTTTACAATAAACTTCAATTCTTTTCCTTATTTAGGAAGTGTTTATGAACTACAGTTGATTTAATTCAGAGATAAACAGTTTTGAAAATACCCTTTTCTACTATAGTTGAATTCATTAAAGGTTGTGATTTATCACTTATAGTGACACTTGCAACATTCACTTAATTACATGTAATAACATGGCCTAGCTCGTGTTACTATCTCATTAAACACCTCACACAGCCTAGATACAATTACTGTTTGTTTATAATACAATTATATACGTTCTAACACTACATGAAAAAGGCTATACAACAAACGACAAGTATCTACCTCTATATATACAATTTAATCACTTGTACAGATCTACTAAATATTGTATCAACGATTTCCTAAAAAGACGTGGAGAATTTTTCTATCTCCTTTGAAAAAGAAAATCATTCCAAATTTTTGCACCTGCGAATGAAATAGCAAACTGACAAGAATTCGTTCTCGCATGGTACGGGTAAAGATTTTGTCGATGACAGAGTCTCATATCATATTCATGTTTTTTCACTAAAATAATCGGACAAGATATGTGGTGAATTCAAGTGAACCAGGCTGTAAATAAAAGAACCTATTAAGAGTCTGTGATGCTTGACAATAATTAGAATGTTTAGCTGTATAAATAAAGCCGAATGTTCCATGTGAGATTTGAACAGCATAGTGCGAACAATCATATTCGGGCAGCTAGAATGCAATTCAGATGTGTTGGGTAATTACTGCCCCAAACCACTAGGCCAAACGAAATATGGGAAGGATAAAGGCACTGTGTCTCAGTCTATACAAAACTCCACATTTCTTCCTTATGAGTTTATTTGATCTGTCTATATGGTCAGACCAGGTATGATATGATCGCAACGAATGACAATAGAACCAGTTGCATCTAATGTTGTCGACCCCTGAAGATAATACAATTAGTCGTATTCCTATTTATGGTTAATTTATTGCTATCACACCAGAGTTGAACGTCATGTAAAGGATTTGACACTGTAGTAAGGGAGCGATCAGTTTTTACGGCCGGGATTGGGCCGGTGACCTCTTGTTTGTGTTGTACTTAAAAAGAGTGAACACCATCTCTCTGACAAATTAAATAACACACTAATCCCCAGACATCTGTTGACAAGACATATTCTTCTTGTGCTTGCAAAAGACACTCTAGATTCTCAAAGCACAATACAGCACACTGCATAGTTAATTTTACTTCTTACATTTACAGTAATTTTAAGTATTTCTGGTGACTTGCTGTCCCAAATCCATTGCTTCGCATGTATAAAGCTCTTTAGACAGGAACCCTATGAGAAATATGATTGTCTGTTCATGGACATGTAAAATATTCATGGTTTAGTAACCAAAAGTTCTAGGATGTCTCTTAGATTGAGTGAACTATTACCATTATAGATTAATTCAACTAATTGTAAAGTGCAATATTAGAAATTAAGATAATATAATTGTAAACGTAGGGTTTTCAGTAAGTTTCAAAGTAGGGAGAGAACTGGAGACAGTATGGGAGAAGTGCACGCTACGCGCGGGCGCGCCTGTCCCCCATTAGTCGAAAATCAGTGATTTTTGAAGATCATTTATATAGATAAGAAATAAAGTGGGACCCAGCACTGAGCCTTGAGCATGTTGAGGTACACCATGATAAATTGTGGATTTTTCTGACAAAATGCCATTTGAGTGGATAACTGAGAGCATTCTGTGAGATAACGTTTTACCCATTGTTGACAAGGACAACTAAACCCATGATGTTCAAGTTTGGATAACAAAGTAGAAAGATTGATTGTGTCAAATACTTTGCTGAAATCAATAAACACTCCTAAAGATGGATTTCCTTTGTCGATTTATTGCAAAATATCAAAACGAAATTGCTCAAGGTCAGCTTGGTACTATTTTTTTCCCTCAAGCTACATTGTTATTTGTACAGCACACTGGTAAGTATATTTCTATAGGACTGCAATTGACTCATGTTGACTGGTAATACATTTTGCATATATATTGAGCTTAGCTTAACATATTTCTTAATTGCTATAGTTATTCAAGGTATTTATTTCGCTTAGACTTGAGAGTCTTGACATTCATGGGTGCATGAATATCGCACACCTGGGTGAACAAGTCGTGAAATGTGTCAAAACCCAACTTAAAAACATCACAAAGACATGTTTTACGTAAATTTCTATTCTTAGAGTATGGGACATATTCTTAAGACGTATGAAAGACATCACCTGAGATTCAATATCCAATCATCTTGTCTAGATAAGTAATGAAAGCTCATAACTCAAAGACAATAAAATATGTGCACTATCTATATTTTTACAGAACAATGGAATCATACTTGCCCATACTTCAATCGTAACTGGTACAAACTGATACCCATCATAAATCTGTCATTATGTTTACCAAATTACATAATCGCATACATCCGTGTCATGCTCATGCTCTAGCACATACGATTATTTAACTTTAGTCAAGATTGCCAAAATAGTAGAATTTAGACCTAATTCCGAAATACGCGATATTGAACAAATATATGGGCATACAATAAACCATACAAACAATATAGTTATAGATGTGCAAGTAAATATACCATTATTTGTCTCTGAATGCAGCCAATGTATATGACAT
>NC_135557.1:8096708-8179208 GCF_964340395.1 Glandiceps talaboti | reverse complement strand
CTTTATAAGATATGTGTACTTTGTTATGGTTGATGTCTCTGCCAAATTATACGAAATTAGAAACTTGCTCTTAATACATAGCCTAATTACCAAAACCTTTTATGCAAATTACTCACTAAAGCCAAATGCTATGCCAATATGCATTATGAGACGTGGGCATACTATGGTTGATATATGTATCAAATGTTAATGTGTTTACAATCATGTTTTTACCTTACATCGATCATAGTGGTGTGACCTCTACAATTCTCATCACATCGTAATGTACATGTTTAATCCCCACTTGTAAGCGCGCGCTTGTTTATGGGGGGGGGGGGGGGGTTGACCTAAACGAACGATGTTCGATTGTTGCACTTGTGTGACATTGTGCGATCGTCACTAAACCAGATACCTTCTAAAACGATGTCTTCAACCCATTTTTGAACATTTCAACATAGTCACAGCGCTACAGATTGGTCGGCATACATCATGCTGTTGAGGCCATAGCGAACTAAACTATACATATTTCAAATGTGACATAAAAGGTTCAGTGCAACTAACTTTAAGATAATGGTGGCGATTGACAGGATACAGTCTGAAACAGGACAAGCCCATTCATGTGATACCGAAAACAATTTTAGTATTCAATAAACCTTCATGATCGTAGTGAAGATGAATCCAGCATGGCGAGAAATTACATGTTTTTTGTCATTTAATAATGCAAGCATCATTTGGACGTGGAGGAGGACAGTTTCAGTACTGTGATTGGCACATTATGCACTTTGACACTTTGAATAAAGCTGAAACTTATCGAGATGATCATTTATTAGCTGCTGCTCAAGAACTTTCGACAATAAAGACAGATTGGATATATGCCTATAGCCTTTCAGTACACTGTGGTCAAGATCAGGTTTCTTCAACAACGGACGAATGATTAAAATGACAAGGAACGGTGCCAGACGAAAGTTTGTATAATTAAGCTAAGAAATGCGCAAGAGAATAAATAATTAATATAGTCTTTGACAAAAGTTTTTTTGGGAGGACATCAAGTTCACTAGTTAGGAGACGACTCCTTAATTAGTGTATTATCAGATCTATTGACACCGACTCAAACTCGTTGAAAATGTGATTTGTTAGTTGATCATAATCACCATTCTTAACTGATTGAACACCAAGTTGGTCAGTAAGCTTTGAAACTTTTATTTAAAAGAATGTTGATGGTACTCCCTTCAATGCGATGTCATTAGAAATGCATTTGAATTCGATGCCTCGGTACTTAATATATAATAATATTAAATAATCTTCTGTTATCTGTTTTCAGGATGCTTTTCCTGAATAAAACTGACTAAACTTCATCACAACGATTAAAGAATTCAATCCGCTTAGTATAGAAGATGTGTCTATCGATATGGAGTAGAGGGGTGCACCACTTATTTGCAATTCTTTTCTAAGTGACAGTAGTTCCTCACAAAAACACTTTCTCGGCGACTTCTTCTTACTGTTACAGGGACAATCGCATCCAGTAACTTACTAATAGTTTCATCATGATAAAATTTTGACAGGCATTCGGCATTCATAACAGGTAGATTGTCTGCCATGCTGACTGCAATTTTGTCATGCAAGTCAGCCTTGTCATTTGTTTGGAAATTCCTTTGTTGTATGAGTGGATGAACATACCATTTGGAGATCGCTAAATTTTCAAACAGAAAGAAACGATACTTTGATCAGAGATTAGAGTATCAAATCTTTTTGATCTGTCATTATTGGGAAAGGATAAACTGCATACGAGACGATGTATGTGATGTAACGGGAATCATAGACTTTATTTATTAAAGCCTTGAGTTCGGCCTCAATCCATAGCCAGAGCTGGGAGCTTGGCGGTCAAATTCAGTCCTGAATCTGCGACGCTAGGGTCGTTACAATAAGTCACGCATATGAGATGAGCTTTTAAGTTAACAATAACTATTGCATACTTATGAGCGTCATGGAAATGAAACAAAGGACACTTTAACTTGATTGACATGTCCAGACATACGATATTAGTGTATCTATTGTCTCGACTCCAATGTGAGTCACTGCAATAAAAGATATACATTTCTCTAACCGGGTGTTTAATATTTGGCGACATGTATAAAGAACGCCATGTCTGAACCCAAACACGATAATTACAAATTCAAGACATTGTTATTTCTCCTCCAAGGCTTGTCCCAAGCTGTAACAATAAAATAAAAATACGACATTCCCCTCTCTTTCCATGAGAATTAAAAGTAAAGTACATATACAATTCTGGCATATTAGAATATGTGATCGTTTCTGTTAGAAATTTACGTACCATATAGTTGATGAGAATATGGATGAGATTGTATGCGTAGTCAAGAAAACTTCACCTCATATATAGGATACATTACAGAAGAGGAACTTCAATTTACAATTCGAGACCAAAAAACGATTACCACTGAACCAATACCCCCCCAACCCACATTATCGATGTGATCAGGGACATCATAGAATTAAAAATCTCTCCCAACCCCGTTCTCAACCCACGTGAAGAAAGTGCTTGATGACTAGAAGTAGAATATTCGATAGGAGTTCTCGTCTCTAAAGGGCAGACATAACAATAAATCAGCGAAATCGGCTTTCTCTGTCGAACTGCAACAGTATCGAAATTTTTAACCAAACTAATCCAACTAATTTAAGTGACGACGAGACCACCGCATAAAGTTGTCGAACATGAAAACTAATTAAATACCGTATATTTAAATAGTTCAGAGTTCACGTAATAGTTCGGTTTTCATATAAAAGCGTTCACGCTCTGTTGTTTGATTTTATTTATACTTTTTGTTTTAGTTTTGTCTTCTCTTCTCATAGTTCTTGCTTGGATAACAGTCGGGTTTCCAAATTTCAACTCCATCGTCAGTCGTCTACAGCTTGACATGTTGTTTGCTTGTCATGGTTCCAGACTTGGTATTTTGAAGACTTTCCTCTATGAACGTGACATGGGTTTGGATTCTCCACCAATAACAAATCTTTATTCATTGCATTGTAGTAAAACGATAAACTGCATACAAGACCATGTATGTGGTGGAATGTGGATATAGACTTTATTTATCAAAGCCCTGACGAGTTCGGCCTCACGGCCTCACACGTACCCCCCTAGACCAAGGCAATGAGTTCCTCAGATGCTCACAGCTCGGCGGTCAAAAATCCAAGTCTCGAAAATCTGTACATGTGACGCTATGGTCGTTACAATAAATCATGCAAATGAGATGAGAATTTAAGATATCAATAGGTCAAGGACACTAAACTTTAACTTGAATGACATCTCCAGACATACGATATTAGTGTACCTATTGTTTTGACTCCGATATATGTCATTGCAATAATTATCTATAATCTCACAGTATTCCGAATGAGTGCTAAGTCATCGAATGACTCCCCTTATCTCGGCCGTATCCCTCCGAGCCGATACAGACATACGGGAATCACGAGTCCAACGTGACGTAGCACGAATGAGAAATGTCGGGAAATTTTTGATTTATAATATGCATACACCCCACTATTAATTTCTATTATAATGACAATTTTAAACTAAAATATTCTCAAACTTACGCTGAACGCGCATTAATTTTACAGGGCTCAGCTGTTATGTTCATTCTGTTTTCAGAATGAAGTCCATTGCGACAGCTGCCGTCGCTACTACTACTACTACTACTAACGTATATGTTGAGATCAGTAAAATTACACCACAGACTTTCAGGTAGGGAACATTTTGCCAACGACGGGACGTTTGTCAAGAGCAGTGATTAATTCTTTGACAAAATATAAATATAGACACTTTCATCGGAAAAAATGAGACATATGGAGACATTGACTAACAAACGGATGCTCGACCGGTTATGAATAGAACTCGGCTCAGACGAGTCATACGCTAAACACATCAACACTGGCAAGTTAAAATGTCGAAAACATTGTGAAACTTTCAAAAACACATTTTCAAAAGTCGTTCAAAAATTCTATCAATAGTTGAATTTAACGGACAACGATTTCACTGCGATACGCAACTATCACAACTGGAAGTTTTTACAATGTTGATGTTAGTATGTCTACGTACGTTATTGGCTGTACGAAAGGCGATATATGTGTCCAAAGGAGGTGTATTTGTTCACTGTTTATACTGATGATGGTGATCGATGTTTGGCAATCCATGAATAGCAAGGAAACTATATTTTCAAACAACAACAACAACAACAACAACAACAACAACAACAATAACAACAACAACAACATCGTAACTGTACAGGTTAATGATGTTTACAAATAATTCAAAGTAGTTCTGACCATATTACTATAGTGTGACGTCAAAGTATAATAATATGAAATGTATGGATTTCATATTACTGTACTTTCACGTCACACCTTCGGAATATGAGGGTCTATGTATATAATAAAAGATATTAAATTTTTTAAATGGGTGTTTGGCAACATGTATAAACAGTGTCATGTCAGAACCCAAACACGGTAATTACAAATTCATGACAGGAGAGTCGCCGCCCCTGACAGAGTGCAAGAACTGATCAGTCGATCAGTCGATAATAGCAAGTCAAGAGTATGACCCTTGTTATGTGTAGGTTTGCATACATGTTGTTGTAAACCCATACCATGTAAACTATCGATACACTTATTTGCAAGTCGATATCCTCACATTGACAATGGAAATCACCTGTGATTGGAAGGTGGCCAGACGATGGTACAACTGTTTCAATGAGCATTGAGAATTTCAAAATAAAGTAGCTGAAGTCAACTTTATTCTTTGTTGATTTTGGATGACGTTAGACGCTAACATAAAGACAGTTATTCCACGATCGAAAAGTAATGTCCAGTGCCTCGGAAGTTTGAAAAGTAGATGATCGCTTTTCAATGATACCAAGGTTGGAATGGGCTAACACTGCTTATAGATTATGTAGCCGCTGGTCGAAGAAGGAAAATCGGTAATAACTGGATCACCTTGATCTGGAGACAAGTCTCTGTAATGACTATACAGATATCCAAATTTTCAGCCGACGGTATAGCACTGATCTTCCAATTAATACAATGTGTATTCTAAAGACCCGCATGTAGTTGTAATTTCTGAAACTCAGAATTTTCAATATAACAGAATCACGTTTGTTTTCACGTTTTAGTGTAACCGTAATACAGTATATTCAATGTATAATCACTAAATGTGTTGGAATGAAAAAGGGTACGTTTAGAATCTGAACAAGTGGGACCAGGGTTGTCTGTTTGTAACGCAATTGGTGACTCTGTGTACATCCACGGCCAAAAAGGAGTACAGAAATAAAACAGGGGTAACACGATGTACACCTTTTATTTTGTGCAAAAAACATGCCGGTAATACAGTCTGATATTTAATGTATATTCGTAAAATGTGTCTGAATGTAAAAGAGTAAGTTTTGGATCTCGTTACCTTTGCTAACCTTCGCTACGTAGCGGAGAGCTAAAATAAAACCGATTCAACCCCATATCTTGCACTAGATGGTTTACACACACACACACACACACACACACACACACACACACACACACACACACACACACACACACACAGGCATTTGTCAAGCATTTAGCATTAGTGAACCATAGGTGAACCTTAGTTTACTTGTGCTAAACTGTTGAGGTGTAATAAATGGTGTTAGATGAGAATCTAGTGAATTGACTAATACACTATCAGGCCAGTAGATTGTTGACCAAGATGAACAGACGTGTCATTGAATCAAGAAGCAGCGAGATATATTTACCTTGCGATATACACTCGGACAGATTTAAGAGGAAAATATAAAATGGGTCGAGCCTGGATTGGGTTGTATGGGAGGTAGGTACCCCATCACTCTCTTTTCTTCTATGACGGCCTTCAGTAGCAGACTGTTTCCAGTATTTTGATAGGTTCAAGAAGAAAGAAACGAGAGAATTATTTTATGACTTCGGAAGGTATAGCTAGCAAGTTGTTGTTTGTTCATACATTGCCCTTCTTGAACCTGTGCAGAAACAAGGGAGTCTTCTGACAGTAATTACAAGGGGTGGAGTTGCAGAGGGAGACGGCAATATTTAGCTGCAAACTAAATGCCTACCATAAGGATTGTATTAGTGCTCCTACATCCCATGTTATCATCTATGTCTATGAAATGTGGAGTATGCATTGTTCAGATATAAGAAACATGCCTTTTGTCATCATCAATGTATGTATCAAGTCAAAATGAAATTTGGAGAATACATTAAGATGCATTAATTATGCAGAGGAACAAACACAGTGTTAATGGCATTGCAGCACAGCCGTAACGTTTGGGCTGTGATTGATGATGTAATTGCCAGCCGATTTGATTGGTTGGACATTGTATATATATTTTGTGAATATACACACTTATTTGTCAACCCCCGTTCTTATACCTACGATATCTAGCATCATTTGACTGTTGCTATGGTTGTGGATAGTGTTATGAACGAGAAATTATTAATTCATTGCATCATATATCGTCTGGGTTTTGTCGCAAGTAGTTTATAAATATCAAGAATATTGAGATAGTTAAACAACAGGGCACTAACCACATCACACTGCCTGAAATGTCTTTTTATGCAAATTTATGGTTACTTTTGCACGTCCCCAGCCTTCAGTAGTTACACTTTTATTTCTACCTCGGTAATCTGTTTTTACCGTTAAAGTACTATTTTGGCAACTTCCAATAAAGGATTTACAATCTGTTGCATTTGCAACCTTATTTTCCAGAGGTATGGAGCCCTGGAAAGGGCATTTTTATAAATGCCTAATTGTGGTAATATCATGCGTTTAGTGTTTATAATTCAACTCGAGTACAAATTAAACGACGTTTGATAACAATCTTCAAACATCACCCTTACCTCCTTCATGTTCTCGGCGACACAGATTTCAATTGTTGATGAACGAACTGGATAATATCTTTGTGTCCATTTCATCCAGGGATAGCTGGTTTTTCTTTTTTGATGTGTATTTACATTGATAGTACAACTGAAGCTTCGTACTTCAGTTAACTTTCTATACATGAAAGGAAGACTTGCTTTGCGTGTTCCTGACCTAAGTAGGGACGCTTCGATAACCTATAGAAAAAAATAGAGGGGTACCGTGTCAATTTTTTTTTGTTATACTTATTAATGTATTTGCACTCACAGTTCCTTCACACATCAATAATATGTCCCACGTCCTGTATAGACACTTTAGCAATCTGTTTATTATAGGTTTGTGTCAGCGAATATAGTACATTGTTGAAATAGTTGTGTAATTATGTCCAAAGGCCTATCAACAGAGCTGCGACTACATTTCTGTACACAATGCAAACTAATGGCACTGTATGTTCGCCGTATGTTCTGCCTGTTAAAGCAGAGTCATGACAGAGGAAGTGCGTTGTTACATACTCATCTCACAGCTCAAACACACACACACACACACACACACACACACACACACACACACACACACACACACACACACACACACACACACACACACTCAAGCACAAAAATGTAAATATAGTTCAATAAAAAGGCGTTACCCGTTCATCTGGTACGAGACAAGCCCAATTATGTGGAACCTGTGTCACTCTAACACTTAAGTTCTCGTCATCTTGGTGCAATACGATAGATTGTTGAGGATCGCACTGTGAACATCTCAGTTTGTTTGCCTCGGACTCAATGCACTAGAAATACAAGGAAATATTGTTAATAACTTAGCCATAAACCAAACCCATTGATGTATAGTTGTTATCAAACTGTAAGATCAAAATCAAGACATGAACAATGTAGTGAGCATGATTTAGATAGAATTGGGTGGAAAAAACGTTTGCTTTAACACAAACACTTCCCCTTCCAGATAAATTTACATCCACGATGTAATCATAAATTTGTATTTATTCGCTAAATCATATATGTCGATTGGTTGTTCAATGTGTTGTTACCTGTTTATTGTCAGGGGTATTATCACCTATGTAGACAAAAAGTTTGACCTCATTATCCGTTGGTTGGCTATAATAGGGAAGTATAAATAGTTCCAATGCGATATGCTCAAGATGTTCCCTGTCACATGCACAAGTAAATCTAGAGAAATGTCGAGTGAATACCAAACATCGTTTTCCCAGCACCATTGAATGGAGGTTTCCTTTACTGCAAGTAGCGGACTTCCATGACACAGGCTCAATCTCATCTCTCTCACTGCTGAGGACTGTTAATCCTTCTTCACTGCGTAAACAATGTGGAAAAGAAAGTAGAACGGGCTTTTCAAAGGTTATTCCATGAGTACCGCATACTACGATTGGGCTTA
This sequence comes from Glandiceps talaboti, assembly GCF_964340395.1. Lineage (NCBI taxonomy): Eukaryota > Metazoa > Hemichordata > Enteropneusta > Spengelidae > Glandiceps > Glandiceps talaboti. Next base: position 8,170,888 of record NC_135557.1, on the reverse strand, counting down.
CTCTTCGACCTTCCAGGGTAACTTGTCTATTCACGCCACCCTGCCAAGTGATGTTAACGTCATCTTCTTCCCACGTGACACCAATAAATACCTTTTTCGTCTGACCAACTTTGACGGAGTTTGGTAGAATTACTAGAGATACTCCCGTGTTTGGCACGCCAACTAACATTCCGCTGTGGTCAACATCCACAACAGAAAAAATACCACTTTTCGGCAGTCCCAAATCCTTCGTTCGTCCTTCTGAAACACTGTGACCTTGCACCATAATGTCTAAGAATGGAAAGGCAATATATATGTATAGGATAGTCGACTTTTGGACAAAGCAACTACAGAAAAATGAACCCTTGCAATTGTAACGTCCCGCCTCTTTAATACGGAATAACTACGGAATTGCTCTTTTGAGGATTGACCAGTTTATATCATGATTAATGTTGCCATCTTTCAAGTGCCAAATGTATTTGCTGAGCACAGTATCTTTCTTCTTGTGTTCAAGTTTGAATGAAGACTTGTGGTTATTCCATCTGCTTTTGTGTTTTGTGTCACTAACACCTATGTATGTTTTATGATCGTGCTTCGTGGTGGCCGTTGCTTTGTAAACAATGCTTTTTATGAGGCATTTGTCTGCAAGGTGACATTCGTTTGGTTTCCTGCAGTTACATTTACAGGTACTTTGTTGTGTTTGATTAGCTTTTGAGAGGATTGATTTGTTGTGAGCATTGTCCAAGCAACTGTAGCTCACTTTAATATTGTGGTTGCGCTTGAATTTTTTATGGAATATGCTTGACCTCACTGAAATGCTTGTCAATGAGGTGCAGATGCTCAGCGAAAAAGGTGCAATGCTCAGGAAATACATTTGGCACCTGAAAGATGTGTGTAAATCCAAAATGTAATACCATACTAGTCTCCTTTCATTTTATGTACGAAAAGCTCTCCAACCCGACTGAGCACTCTACTTGGAGAAGGAAGGATGAAACTGTATATATATATATATATATATATATATATATATATATATATATATATATATATATATATATATATATATTATGTTGAGGGTATGTTGAGGGTAGAAGAAAATCAAGTAGGGTTTTTCGTCTCTACAAGCCTGTTTCGTGAGTAAATCACTCGTCAGGAGATTATATATATATATATATATATATATATATATATATATATATATATATATATATATATATATATATATATACAACCCTCCTTTACTGAGGAAAAACTTGTTAGTAGCGAATATATTCTTCACTTTAAGGTACCACCATAGTGAAGTTTATTGTGTACGTAATCGTTTGTCACATACATACAATATTTACAGTAGTGACAGTACAACTATACTTACCATTTCTTACACCACCCAATACTTCCAGGACAAATTCATGAAATGGATTGAGAGGTTTTTCTGGATCATTAATACTGTCTGGATAATGAATAATAACTGCCGCCTGGAAGACATATAAACAAACAAACAAACAAACAAATATAAATACCGACTTTCATACCCAACATACTAGTGAAACGTGTTTTGAAGGAACCAAAATGAGCTCATGTTGAGCTGGTGAGTCACAGAGTAATCTGAAACAAATCAGTTCTTCAGACTCATACATGTTTATTGTATATATGCTTTGGCATATGCAAACACAAAACCCCAAAACAATGTTGATGTAATGTGTTGAAAGCCAGAATCGTTATTTACATAATGTAGACGTAAAAATGATTTCTTTCTAATTTGCAGTATTTCAAGTGCGAAAACAGTAACTATAAGATTCTACACTTAAAGGTGATTCCAAACGCCCACAACATTGAAAAATATTCTTTAAATGTCACATAACTAGTAAATCTAAGCAATCTATTCAACAATGCATGATGAATGCGAACAAAAGAGTTAAAACTAGCGATCAGCGGCCGACCTGACCAGCAATGATTTTACAGTTATACTGACTAATGTTCTGCCTTTAGGGGATTATGACGTCATAAAAGGGTATCGTTTCATGTCAGTTAGCATAGTAAGTAATGACAGATAGAACTACCCTGTTGTAAATAGTGAAATATCCCTACCTCTTACCACCCTGTTGTGAATAGAGAAATAACCATGACACCTCTTACTACACTGTGGTGAATAGTGAAATATCCAAGATACCCCTTACTACCCTGTACTGAATAGTGAAATGGCCATAAATTTTACTACCCTGTAGTGAATAGTGAAATATCCATGATACCTCTTACTAACCTGTAATGAATAGTGAACCTCTTACTACCCTGTATGGAATAGAAAAACATCCATACCTCTTGCTAACATGTTGTGAAAACTGAAATAGTCATACCTCTTTCTATCCTATAGTGAATAGTGAAATATCACTACCTCTTATAGGCTATCTGCTAGACCTCGGATGTTCTTCCGATAGAATACGACACACGCCCGAACATCGCTATCGAGGATGGAACATCCGAGGTCTAGCAAATGTCATCAGGATATAAATAACTGCCAATCAGAGAACCGTATTAGAGACAAGCACAAACATAGGACAATAGCTAATTTTTCATGCATATTCATCTTAAGGAGGGGGCTTGTAAAAATAACCACCAATGTGTTAACTAAAATGTGTGAATGACAACGTCTACACACTCATCAAACACAATTACCATAAACCGATAAGACATAGTAGTGACATAAATGTGCTTGTCAACATCTGCATGCAGAGATTGAATATATTAAAGTATACATATGCAAACATGGCCCAACCCACTGATCTCAATGGAATGTCCAGTCTGAAAATGACATTCGCTAGACTGTTCGGGGCAAGCCCTCACTGTGAACTTCGTTCGCTTATAGTATCGAAAGAAAGCCCGAACGTCTAGCAGCAAGACTATACACCTCTTACTACCATTTAGTGAATAGTGAAATATCTACCTCTTGCTACCCTGTAGTGAATAGTGAAATATCCATACCTCTTACTACCCTGTAGTGAATAGTGAAACAGCCATACCTCTTACTACCCTGTAGTGAATAGTGAAATATCCATACCACTTTCTACCCTGTAGTAAATAGTGAAATAGCCATACCTCTTACTACCCTATAATGAATAGTGAAATAGCAATACTTCTTACTACCCTATAGTGAATAGTTAAATATCCCTACCTCTTACCACCCTGTTTTGAATAGTGAAATATCCAAGATACCCCTTACTACCCTGTACTGAATAGTGAAATGGCCATACTTTTTACTACCCTGTTGGAAATAGCGAAATATCCATGATACCTCTTACTAACCTGTATGGAATAGAAAAAACATCCATACCTCATGCTACCATGTTGTGAAAAGTGAAATAGCCATACCTCTTTCTATCCTATAGTGAATAGTGATATAGCCATACCTCTTACTACCATTTAGTTAATATTGCAATATCCCTACCTCATCCTACCCTGTAGTGAATACTGAAATATCCATACCTCTTACTACCCTGTAGTGAATACTGAAATAGCCATACCTCTTACTACCCTGTAGTGAATAGTGAAATATCCATACCTCTTACTACCCTGTAGTGAATAGTGAAATATCCATACCTCTTACTACCCTGTAGTGAATAGTGAAATATCCATACCTCTTACTACCCTGTAGTGAATAGTGAAATATCCATACCTCTTACTACCCTGTAGTGAATAGTAAAATAGCCATACTTCGTCCTACCCTGTTGTGAATAATGAAATATCTCTACCTCTTACTACCATTTAGTGAATAGCGAAATATCCCTACCTCTTACTACCCTGTAGTGAATAGTGAAATAGCCATACCTCTTACTACCCTGTTGTGAATAATGAAATATCTCTACCTCTTACTACCATTTAGTGAATAGCGAAATATCCCTACCTCTTACTACCCTGTAGTGAATAGTGAAATATCCCTACCTCTTACTACCCTGTTGTGAATAATGAAATATCCCTACCTCTTACTACCCTGTTGTGAATAATGAAATATCCCTACCTCTTACTACACTGTGGGGAATAGTGAAATATCTATACCTCTTACTACCCTGTAGTGAATAGTGAAATATCCACACCTCTTACTAGCCTGTAGTGAATAGTGAAATATCTATACCTCTTACTACCCTGTTGTGAATAGTGAAATATCCATACCTCTTACTACCCTGTAGTGAATAGTGAAATATCCATACCTCTTACTACACTGTGGTGAATAGTGAAATATCCATACCTCTTACTACCCTGTAGTGAATAGTGAAATATCCATACCTCTTACTACCCTGTAGTGAATAGTGAAATATCCATACCTCTTACTACACTGTGGTGAATAGTGAAATATCCATACCTCTTACTACCCTGTTGTGAATAATGAAATATCTCTACCTCTTACTACCATTTAGTGAATAGTGAAATATCCCTACCTCTTACTACCCTGTAGTGAATAGTGAAATATCTATACCTCTTACTACCCTGTAGTGAATAGTGAAATAGGCATACCTCTTACTACCCTGTAGTGAATAGTGAAATAGCCATACATCTTACTACCCTTACAGTGGCCCCTGCGAAAAAGCAACCTTGGTCTACCATGGTCACCATGGTATTTGATGGTGTTTGATGGTTGACCATGAACTACCACAGTCTGCCATGGTATCAGACCATGGTCAGGGTTTACATACCATGGTCAACCATGGTCTAAAATGTATAACTAGGGTCTTGATGCCTTGCCATCATCTCTACCATGGTGTAGCAGGTATAGACCATGGTTGACCATGGTCTATTAGGTATAGACCATGGTCGACCATGGTCTAGCAGGTATAGACCATGGTTGACCATGGTGTAACAGGTATAGACCATGGTTTACCATGTTCTAGCAGGTATAGACTATGGTTGACCATGGTCTAACAGGTATAGAAAATGGCTGACCAGAGTCTAGTATTGGTTGCTCATGGACTAGCATGTACAGACTGACCAAATTATCCAATTGACATGATGAATATGCTATGCTAACAACTTCAAAATAACACATGTAAAACAATCTTATTTGAAATAGTATCTTATTGTTGTGCATACTGATGCATGCACTGTACAGTCACACTTAACCTCGCTTTCATGTAAACCATGGTAACCTGGTTTTTATGGTTGACTATGATTAAACCATGTTTGCCATCTGTGCATGATTAAATGGGTTCATGGCTAAATACCTTTGGACACAATTTACAATTATACAGCACCATTGAGAAGGGTAGACATACAAAACCCAAAACACTAGTGGAAGACATACTATGTAAACATTGTAAAGAAATAGAAGATGAAAGACATCATCTAATTCATTGCAAATTATATACAAAACGCAGAGAAAAAATGTTTAGTATTATTACAACTGTAAACACAAACTTTATACATTTAGATGGAGTAGAACAATCTTAGATGGAGTAGAACAATTTACAATATACTACTATCAAAACATAACGATATTATAACTGCTCTTTTCATATACCTGAATAGTAGTAAATAGACAAACACTAGAACTATTCTATACTTTCATATTAATACTATTACTACTATTACTATTATTATATTTATAATTTAGTTATTTACTTAGATTATTATTAACTTTATTTCTTTTAAATACAAAATTAGAAATGTAAACTTTTCTAAATGGTTGAAATAAAGTTTTATCTTATCTTATGATCTCGAATTTTGTTAAATACTGCAATACGTCACGGTAAAAAGTGTTATTAAAAAAAGAAAAGAAACCAGTTTATTTTCGTCTTCAGATGTAATTTGATCGGTTTCAGACTCAAAATCGGAGGATGAACTATCGAAATCGGAGCTAGGAGTTAGCTGCAGGTCACCGTCAACTCTCATTGATGCCATGCATGGCCTGGAACATGTCGGAAAGATATAACAAAATCGACCATTGACATTTCGACGTAAACTTAACAAAATAACAATATACTTTATAACAAGGTCACTGATTGGACGTTTTTGATATGATAACATGGTATTACACAAAATGAGCGAATCAGAAAATTCCTTACAAGAAATGACATCTGCAATGTAGCGGTTTCTGAAATCGAAGCCCGCCATTTTCATGCTACCGCGTAGTACCCAGTGCGTGAAGATATTAAATGTGAACTCGCTCAATAATCTGTCGTATTTTCAAAAATCTACCAAACGTTTACAATGATGAAGCCTTGGCTAAAAGCTGGTCCACCAGTTACCGATTGTTCACAACAAGGTTATGATACAATGAACCAATTCAGTATCGTGATTGCTCACACACCTACTTACGTGGAGGGTCTGTGGTAGGAGAAAGGTTAGGATAGCTGTAACTTTTAATTGTAAGTAGCGATAGTTCCTGAAGTCTACAGGTAGGCTAGTAATAGTAATTAGTATAGTATAGTATAGGTACCTGAAATGACTTTATCCTTTGTGTATTTTGTGATCGATCGTCGACATGAAAATCATTGTCAATTTTCAATCATTTCTTTATCTGATTTTTTTACAATCTTTTAAGTCGAGCGAAAGCCCGTCACTCGACTCAAAGTTTAGCGACGGGAAACATCTTCCAATACCTCTCCGAAATCAAGCATATCTTGTGACAGCCACTTTGAAGTCCAAACTGAGTTGGCTTCACTGCTAAAGGAATTTGTTAACATTACAGGCATTTGACTAAATGAACGTATAGATTATGAACATAACACAGACACAAAACTAATTTTGAAAAGACATATTATGATCGATCGTTTTTAAAACTGTGGACTTTCGTTATTAATAGTTTCAAATAAAACTCCGTTTAAAGTGAATGAAAAGTGTGATTTTTTACATGAAGTTGTTTGGTTTGCTTGTTGCCCTGTGGCCTTGACTAGGATAATATGTGGCTTGTTGACGACACTAATCCACCAACCTTTATTCACATTCTCAAGTTATACGTTATTATTACTGATATTTGACAACTCATATTCCAGTCACTTGTTATTGGCAACAGAATTTTAACCCTGATTAAAATCAGTTGTCAATGAAAGCTTTTACACCAATTACCGATTGTTGCTACAATAGAATCATAGACTCATGCTTGCAACTATAATACAGTATTATATAATGGTAGGCCTTGATTTCTGTAGTTCCTCCTATCATGGTCAATGACACCTGGCTGTTCTTATCTTAATGACCTAATCATAGTTACCAATTCTAGTCAGTCAGATGTAGTCTGTACAAACCCCGTGATTCTGCTATTTGTCATTATTGGTTTGATATGATGACTATGGTCAACTATGGTAATTTGTGCCATTTAACAAACCATGATGACCATGTTCAACCATGGTTGACGACCATGGTCAACCATGGTAATTTGTTCCAATTAACATTCCCATTGCATCATGGTTGACCATGGTAGTTCGTGGTCAACCATGATTGATGACAATGGCCAACCATGGTAATTTGTGCCAATTAACATTTTAATTGCATCATGGTTGACCATGGTAGTTCATGGTCAACCATGGTTGATGACCATGGTCAACCATGGTTGATGACCATGTTCAACCATGGTTGATGATCATGGCCAACCATGGTAATTTGTGCCAATTAACATTTCCATAGCATCATGGTTGACCATGGTTGACCATGGGCATATGACCATGAACTACCATGGTAGTTACAAATTACAAATGTTGTTAGTTTATTACAAATGTTGCAAATGTTTTTAGTTTATTACTGATGTCAATAGTTTATTACAAATGTCAATTTTATAACAAATGCCGTTAGTTTATTACCGATGTCGTCAATGTTATTACATATGTTGTTAGTTTAATTCAAATGTTACAAAAGTCATTACGTTACTACACATTTCAGAAATTGTATTACAGAAGTTGTTAGATTGTTACAAATGTTGGCAATGTATTATAAATGTCATTAGATTATTACAAATGTAAGCAATGTATTTCAAATGTGTTTACATTATTACAAATGTCAGCAATCTTATTACAAATGTCTTTAGTTTATTACAAATGTTACAAATGTCATTAGTTTATTATAAATGTCATTCGACGAATGTCGGCAATTTTATCACAAATATCGTTTGTTTATTACAAATGTTAGTTTATTACAAATGTCGGATCACAAATATCGTTAGTTTATTACAAATGTGGTTAGTTTATAACAAATTTATAAACAATTTTTGGTAATACAGTCTAAATCTGTTTGACCTTTTAGCTCATAAAAATCAGGACAAGAGTAGGTCCCAAAAAGACCCTTGGGGTACACCACATTTAATATCAAGGCTCGATGACTTATTGCCATCTGCAGAGACAAATTGGGATCTAGTATGCAAATAATCAGTAAACCATTGTAATGGAAGTCCTCTAATACATAGTGTACCATTTTAGATAAAAGAATCTGATGGTTAACAGTGCCAAAGGCCTTGGAGAAGACTGGAAATATGCCAAGTGTAACTTTTCATGCATCTATTTGATGTAAAATGTGGTCTATAAGATTGATGAGAGAGTTTTGTGCTGTAGTTTTTCCTAAATGCATACTGGTGTTCATAAAGAATATTCTGATTTTCCAAAAAACTAGTTAGTCGAGTGTTGACAATTTGTTCTATGACTTTACTTAAAAGGGACAGAATTGAGATAGGTCTATAATTACCTGGGTCATCAGTAGCACCCTTCTTATAAATATGGGATACTTTGGCTAATTTAAATACTTTTGGAAAGACACCAGACATAAATGATAAATTAACAATGTAGGCCAGTGGTTTAGCTATAACAGATGCTCCGTCAATAAGTAATCTAGCTGGACAGTCATCATGACCACTAGTCTTTTTAGTCTTTAGGTCAGTCATACATGATTTCACTTCATGTTCCCTTGTGGGGCTTATAAAAAAATGAATTTTTAGAGGGCTCTGGTAAATACTCGCTGAAACTTTGGTTTGTGGAACCAATTTTACTAGCTAGATCTGGTCTTATGTTTACAAAATATCTATTGAAAGCTGTTACAATATCATTAGCTGTTGAGAGTCCATTAAGACTACCAGGTAGAGTGCTATTTGTACCCCGATCTCCAAGGACTTCGTTAATAATCTTACATTATATGTTTATGTTACTGTTGTTTTCTGTAAAATCATTAGCATAATATAAATGTTTTGCTTTCCTAATGACCAAAACATTTATGTAATGTTTGTATTTAGAGGAAGTATTTCTATTAAAATTTGAGTTGATTATCTTGAAAAAAAAGTTTGGGCTTAGTCTTTATCGATTTCCTGATTGCTATAGAGATCCAAAGTTTGTTTACTTTCTTATCATTGACTATCTAAGTGGTGAGAGCTGCATGCCTATTACATATATCACTGAATATAGAATACAATCTCTCGTAGGCAGAATCCACATCTGTTCTGTTATATATAGAATCCCATGGAGCACTGAGTAGGTCATTATGATAGAGAGAATAATCATAATGATTATAATTTCTAAAGGTAATCTTAAGTTTGTATGATAATGTGATTGGATAATCTTCAAAAGGGGCAAAAATAGGGTAGTGATCTGAAATATCACTTAACAGAGTACCTGTATGAATTCTGTGTGAACAAATATTAGTATAGGTATGTCTATAAGTGTTTGAGAAGTACTTGTCACTCTAGTTGGTGTAGATATCATCTAATGTAATCTTAAACATTCTAAAGATGTAAGCTGTGATTCAACCTGAAGTGAATTATTTATAGTGTTTATATAAATGTTAAAATCACCCATTTAAATACAATGGGTTTTATCAAGCCAGCAATCATTTAATACACTTAGTAAACTATTATGAAATTCATTAATATCACTGTTTGGCTTCCTGCATATGATGTCAATATTGTTTTGGAGTTACTAATATTTACTTCCAACCAGAGGAACTTAGCGTGAGTAATGACAAAATTTTGTAAGTTGTCTGTGAGAGATGAGTGTATATATGCCCCTACCCCACCACCCCTACCCATATCACGCGATTTACATTCAAGTGTATAATCATGTATATTACAAATATTCAAATTACTGGTATTCCAAACCTCAGATATACCAATAATAGCAAATTTAGATTTAATAATGTCTTCATACATTAGTTTTCAACTATCAATATTTTTATGTAGTGACCTGATATTGACATTGGATACACATAAAGAACTATTTGATATAGAATCATAACACTCATAATAATTGTATGGCGATAAGGGGTAGTGGTCTATGTTAAAAAGCAAAGAAGTATATTGTCACTGTTTAGAATTTTGGTAGGTAACTACTAGTAGTTGTACTAACTTATACAATGCGCATAAGGCACCAACAAAGGTCTTTCTGTTCAATAAAGAGAAGCTTTGGGGTAAGTTCTGAGGTAGTCGGAGTGACTGAAAGTACCTTCTATATTAAACAATTCTTGATAAGTCATCAGTATTCTTGATGTGTCGTCCTTCTTAACATAAATCTTCCCATTATTTATCCACATGTACTTGTAGTATCTTTCCTTCTTACATTTATCTTGTACAGTAGCTTGCGCATGGCTGGTAGTAGGTTTTCGTTGATGTATAGTTTTGACGGACTATCCATACCAGTTGTATTTTTGAGTTTTTTCCTGTTGTCGTACACGCCGTTTTTTGCCTTCCTGGTTGTGAATTTTACTATGATCGGTATTGGTCCTGTTCGTGTTGACATTGCTGACGCGGCAGTGTTGTTACGTCTATCATGTGGTCCGATGCGGTGAGCAGTGTTGACACCACTTTCTTTAATGTTCGGTTTTATCTTTTTGAATATTCTGAGAAAGTTCCGGTCACATCTTCACCTTCTGTCTCTGGGAAATAACTTACTTCCAGGTTTATTCTCCGGTTGTATTGATTTGAATTGTTCAGATCGTCTTCTACCATATTGATCTGTTGATTCAGTTGTGTATTTTGTTGTCTTAGTTGTGTGTTATCCCGTTTCAAGGCGTCTATACGATTTCCCATTTCTTGATATTTGGTGTTGAAAAAAGCCATTGAATCATTCAACTGGGTTTGTTGTTTTCTGACGTCGGGTAGGTCAGTTTGTATTTTGGACAGCTGTATAAATGATGATATATCTTGTAATGTTGGGATGGAGTGCCGGAAATGGCTGGTAGGTATGTTGTAATTAAATAGTGGAGGGAGGGGATACGGTAGGATGTCAACACCAGTGAGAGGATGTTTAGAAACAGCTAAGACACTCCCCATAATTTTATCGGGAGGTAAACTTTCCTGTTAGCTTTATCTGACCTGTAGTCATGCGAATAAAAATGCAGCTTCGTTCAGCAATTATGAGGGGTGCCATGAGTCAGAAAAAAATGACACGTCTTTATTAACTCAAAATATTACAACACCCCGACTCATTCCCACCTTTTTGTCGAGCCAGAAGACATTTTGATTCTACTCTCCTGGCTTCCATTGTGCAGTAATAGAATTAACTGATGGGGAGGGCTAATCTCACTGTTTTGATAGTAGACTTGGTGCTCTATTTTACCCTACTGATATATGAACCAAATTATATTGATTGTGAAATGTACATCATTAAGATATAGCGTAATTACCGAATAACATAATTTATGTAAATAGCTCATCAATATTCATTGGTGTTTACCAAAACCTAATTATTACCCTAAAGAATATTTCCACCAAATTTCGTTAGAATTGAGTCAACCAACCAGCCAGCTAGCCAAACAGCCAGTCAGCCAGCCAGCCAGCCAGACAGACAGAGATAGATAGACAGACATTCCTAAAATAGAGTATAATTACTGAAAATCGTTAATTATGCAAATGACTCATTACAAGTGAGCGTTATATCAATAAGTTTTATGAGATGTGTGCAGTCTCTAAACTCGGGTACGAATTTTAATATGTTAAAAAGATTTCCCTTCAAATCCGAGACGCCATCATTACACTGTGGTGACCATCGCAAATTACATTTTGAACGTGAATAGAATATTTTAGTGATATTTACATGATCCGTTTCGAGTGTGCTAACTCAATTTTCAGTACATTGACATTTGTACGATTTACATAATCATGTCCACTGCGTTTCAAAATTAGGATTTTTGAAAACTTGTACATCTTGCATTTTTTTTATTTTAGTCGTCTCAAGGCATAATCCATGAAAAACGGCCGATAGAAATCACTATAGTTTTGGGAAAAAAACAATATGGCCGCCAACCTCACTGTTTAATTTACTGTACCATTATCATACATTCAGAGAAAATAGAGCTAGATATTATCGCAGAATCTCATGTAATCAACATCTAATTATTTGTAAATTTACTAGCAATACGAAGAATTATATATTTAAAACACCTAAACAAACCCTTTAGGCGGGAAAATACAATGTGACTGTCGTTTAGACTACATGCATGGCAAAAACATGACATCGAGTTTCAGGTATTATAAATTTAAGTCTTCAAAATTTTGTGTTGTTTCAATATGAACCCACTTTGCCAGCCATACGGCAAATTCAACACAGGCACCACGATCATTAACTTGAGAACTTGCAAGGTCTGATTGAAGTATACACGAAATATAGACCACATGAGATAGAAACACCAAAGGTAATGGAAATAAACTAAATTGTTAGTCCTAAAACATACAACTGACGGTGCATGGGACCCTATTTTGCATATGACTGACTGTATGTTTGGAGGTGGAGAACTTGTGATGACTCACTGGCAAGTAATCACCAAAATATAAACATTCCCTATATCTGGGTTTTACACATGCAAATGCCGCATATTTGAATAATCCTGAATGAAACACAATCTAAGCAGCTGTTTGCAGGGGAATTTGTCTCATTTGGAAAGTTTTTTTTTATTCTATGAAACAACTAATTTTCAACTAATTTGTGTATCAAGTTACCATCCTACAACATTCACAAACAATTTGTACATGACACATGACCTGTGTGTTTCTCAGAGCACAGAAAAAATGCTGATCTCGTGGAGGTTGAATTTTCAAACTCGATCTTGCAATCGCGTGACAAGACAGAAGAGTAAAGTCTACGACGTTGAGGGCTATTCTATCGGTACATGCCACAGCGCAGCATCCCGTGTACATTCTATTTGTATTCTAGCGCGATTCGACCGAGTTAGATATGTTTTTTTCTGTGTATTATAATTAGATATTAATTAGCGATTTAAGAAACTGAAATAATTATAAACAGGAACTTGACGGAACTTGTTGATGTTGTATACATTTACGTTATTCAATATTGTTATAGACACCAGAATTGTTGCCTCATACCCTTGATGCAACCATCTTTTTGAACAAGGTGTAAGACTCCGTTATATGTTTAGCGACTCTCCTTGGTATTGAAGATTGTAAAACGTGCTTCAGTCTCTTTAATTTGTCTGTGGTAATAAATGAAAGTTAAAATATTAAAGGGACATGGTCTGCAAAAGTACTTTTCGTCATTCTTGTTTCAAAATAAAACCTTACTTATAGGCTACTCTTCACTAGCACTTGTCTAAAAATGAGTAGCCGCTGGCAAAACTCCCACAGTATAAACTTGTATTCGAATGATGTCATTTTGTTCATTTCATTGTAATTATTACCGAAGGGGTTATGTCAGTTACTACCAGTCATAAACAAGTGATGGTGAAAGGTAAAATATAAATAATCTTTTATTTGGAAACAATAAATGATGAAAGTTACTTACAAATTGCAGATCATGTCAATATACATATTAACGGTAAAAACCTCTCCTTCCATTTCCGTGAATTATACAATTTCCAGAAAAAAAATATAAATCGAAATTTGATGTGCGCCGTACTTCGAAGCATCTAGCACTTACATAAGAGCGATCAAACAGGGGACTCCCATCGAACACAGAATAAGTATTGGAGCAGAGAAACCAGACACACCAATGTTACTCTGATAGGGAATGTTCCACCTACCAGTCCGAAGTGGCTGTCCAAAGCAACAATGATGGACGCGGTCTATTATCCCCTCACGCCCCACAATCACACGATAGCCCAAACACACAATTGGCAAGAAACCTTATCAGCAAATGAACAAAGTCAAGCGCTAAAATATCCCAACGAAAATTAAACAATGTCATAGACAAGGTAAGGTTGAGCAAGCTTCGATCGTCCCTATAACCCTATAATGATACTGTCTGTGTATGACAATGAAAAAGACGGGTTAGTGGCCTACCCACAAGCGAAGGAGTACTTCGGCTAACAGTACTAAAATAGGATTCTCACCTACGTACACCGATTAATGTTTCCCTTCCTACAACTGTATGGCTATAGATCTTGGTCAGATCAATTCAAGGGGCTATAGATTGTATTACAAGCCGGGCTCAGACAAGGGGTACCGTCACTTCATCCACCATGCGCTATTTCATGGAATTTTCCAGAGACTCCTAGATTGCTTAGCGACATCCGGGTAAACAATGGCGTCATTGCAAACAACATATCCCTGAACTATACAACAATAATATGTTTACTATTCAAAAATGGGACTTGAGCCTGAATGGAGTGGCTAGACGCTACACAACCTTGAACATTCTTATTTTATTAAACATGTCACAATAAAAATTAAGATGTTTCACCAAATTAATAAGTTTCAAGATTTGTTGGCAAGCCTTTTAATAAACTTTATCCACCTGTCAAGATATCATCACCTGAAGGCAGTCATTCTGGTCTTCCAAATTATGTAATGGCAATTGAAGAAGTACGAAGTATGGCGCCATCACATTTTGGTCTATTTTCTTTTTCTTTTTACTCTCTTTTTTTAAATTGTATAATTCACGGAAAATAGGGGAGGGGGTTACCGTCAATAAATATGTTGACATGGTCGACATTTTGTAAGTATTTTTCATCATTTTTGTTTCCTTATAAAAGGGTATCCTTCTCCATCACTAGTTAATGACTCGTAGTCACTAGCAAAGCTCCTACCGTAGTGATTACTGATATCATTTGACTACATCAGTTAATACTGCATGAGTTTTACCAGTGGTTGCTTGTTTTTAGACAACTTTTAAATACAGTTGACGAAAACAAATTGCAGACCATGTCCCTTAAATGTTATAACTTTCCTTTATTACCACAGACGAATTAAAGAGACTGGGGCACACTTTACAATCGTCTATACCAAGGAGGGTCGCTGAACTTATAAAGGAGCCTTAGGCCTTGTTCAATAAGATGGTGGAATTTGATATTCTATCCAGATTTAAATTGAATGCCTTCCGTAAGGGCAAAAGGGGGGTACTTAAGTGATGGGCGTTGATCAGAAACATTTTTTTGGAGGGGAGCCTTTAAAACTCAGAGTGACACAGAGAGACAGAGAGAGGGAGACAGACAGACAGACAGACAGACAGACAGACTGGCAGACAGACAGACAGACAGACAGACAGACAGACAGACAGACAGACAGACAGACAGACAAACGGAGACAGGGATAGAGAGAGAGAATGTGTTTATTGCTCTATTTCTTCTATAATATTCTTCTTCTGTTTGTTTATATACTTTTGATGATTTTCAGCCCCCAGAGAATGTTGATGGTCCACATAAGCCATTGATATATCCATTCCACAAATTCCTTTTGGATCTACCGGTTGACATATCAGATGGTAAGTCTAATTCTACTTCCACGTAATATTACAACTTAAAATATCTGATGATGGAGATGTGTGTAAAATACTCTTTTTTTTCATTTACGCACAAAACTCGAATTGAACAGAACATAACATAATCTTCATATTTCACAATAAGCTTGGTCGTTTGCACATTGTTCGGAAATGGTATTTGAACATGTATGGAGTGGCTACCAAATCGCTACCAAATCTTGAACACTTTTATTCTATTAAACACGATACAAATTAAGAAGTTTCACAGAAGTAATAAATTTCAAGATTTGTTGGCAAGCCTTTTAATAAATTTTTATCCACCTGTCAAGATATCATCACCTGAAGGCAGTCATTCTGGTCTTCCAAATTATTCAATGGAAACTGAAGATATAAAAAATAAATGACAGAAACCCAGAGCACCGGAAGTAGAGTAGACGGTACCGTTGTTGACACTGATATTCAGATATATTGGTGCGTATAGTATAAATCCAGCTCAACGAAAGCAGAGTAAAATTGAAAGTGAAGAAGTACTGGTTGTTGCTGACTCTGGCCAGTCTATGAGTGCTACACGATTCAGTAGGAGGGGGAGGGGGGGTCGTTCTTGTCTTTGGCTAAAGCAGCCAGACCAGATCAGTATGATGGTACAATTGATTTTGCTGAGTATGAGATTCATTTTCGAGCCTGTGCTGCAGCTGCACAGTGGAATGAACAAGGCAAATATCAGATATTCATTTCACATTTGAAAGGTACTGCATTAAGGGCTTCATTGACTGCTATGAGAGAAAATCCAGATTTGGATTTTGAGGGTCTGTGTGCATTGTTAAATAGAGAATTTAGTTCAATAGGTCAGGAGGATGCTTTTCGATTGGCTGCTCGTAGTATTACACGTACACCAGAACAGTCATTGTGTGAGTTATCTCAGGAAGTTCGTGAGATAGTAATGAAAGGATACCCAAAGGCAACTGATTGTATGAAACAGCGGTTGTGTATTGGAGTGTTTTTCAATGCTGTTGAGAAAGAGACAATAAAGCGGAAAGTTAATGAAATTGGTCGTTCTGCTGGTGATGATTTTGAGGATGTAGTAAAGGCTGCTATAGCCGAGGAAAATGTTCTCAAATTGAGTTGGAAAGGTCAGTTGACATGGAAACGGTCATGTAGCACCAAAACCATCGATGAGAGTGGAAATTGGAGTGAATTTAAATCGTTAACGGAGTCATTGGTAGATAGTTGGTCTGAATTTAAAGTCTTTATTATGAACGTGACAAATCTGACTCGAAAAAGCAGGTAGACAACCTGTCTAAACAACAACAACAACAACAACAACAACAACAACAACAACAACAACAACAACAACGACCGCGACCGGTAGTGAGCGGTTCAGGTTCAGGGGGTTAGGGCTACTGGAAATGTGGGAAACAGGGACACATTAGTTTGAATTGCCCTGATAGCTGTCAGAGTTCTGCTCACTGAAATAAGTCACAGTCGTGAAAAGAGGCTGGGTGGATTGGCCAGCACTCTGTCCCAGATCTGTCTGATACTAAAGTAGGCGAGGCCGAAATAAACAGCTGTAATTGTTCATGTGGAAATTTAAATGTTGATAGTGAAATAAACAAAATTGGAAGTAATGCTAAGCAGCAAATGATGTTAGATGTTGATATCGGTGGGGTAAATCATAACTTGTTAGTTGATACTGGGAGTACTCATACAGTGATATCTTATCAGTGGTATATGCAAATTGATGAGGAGTCACGACCAAGGTTATGTAAAGATAACACGGGATTGGTATAGGCAGATGGTTCACAGCTGGAATTGCGAGGTTTTTCAGTTCTTAATGTTACCGTTGGGTCAAAATGAACAGATTATCCACTTTTCGTTCGCAGACATGTCGGATGGCCGGAGTGGTATTTTAGGTATGGGTGTATTGCGATTCTTTGTGAGTGAACTTGACCTTCAAATGGTTACTGTTCGTATTAGGGATAGAGAACTGCCCTCTACTGATGAGAATTTGAGACCGTTTGTGTGCAGATTGCAGGCTGTTTCTGGACATTATCCAAGCTGGTCATGAAGGGATAGTGACTGTTAGAATGATGTCGTTTCCTCGAAGGGGACAGTTGGGTCATGAACTTTCATGGCCTTGTGAATCAACTGCTGTTCAAGGTAGTTCATCAGTGCCCATGACTGGCACTGTAGGTTTTTAATCCGGGTGACAATGATGTCAGTATAAAGAAGGGCAGTACCTTGGCTTTACTACAGCTGGTTTGAGCGAGTGACTTGGATGTTAGTCCTTTCAGTACGGATGGAAATAGTGGTATATCCCCTAGATGTTATACAGGTGTATTGTATGCAAGAAAGACTTCATGTAATGGTAAAGGCAAACAACGGAAAGATTGGGTTTCTCTGGTCCCTGAATTTCTTAGAGATTTGTATAATTGCAGTAGTGTACATTTGGAGAGTGATGAACAAAAGCAGAAAGTTGCTGAAGTGTTAACGACATATTCTGATGTGTTTAGCAGGGATACTATGGATTTAGGGAGAAAGGGTTTAACTACGCATCACATAGATACAAAGGATGCTAAACCTGTCAAATTGAGATTTGTGGTCGACTATAGACTTCTGAATGCAAGGAAAGAATGCTCAACCAATTCCAAGAATTTAAGATAGTTGCTATGGATGAATCCAGTAGGGAAAATACAGCTATAGTGACTCCATCTGGGCGTCACCTTGAATGGACTGTCATGCCAATGGGGTTGAGTAATTCGCCAAGCACATTTAAGAAAATGATGGAAAACATATTTAGGGGTTTACAATAGGATATATTGCTTTTGTGTTTGGATGCTGTACTTTTGTATGGAGATCGTTTTGAATCTCTGTGATAGAAAGATTGAAAGTGATTTTTCAGAGGCTGAGACAAACAAACTTGAAGTTGAAACAAAAGAAATATGTGTTGTTCTCTTCTGAAGTAGAGGATTTCTTGGGCATTGTATTTCCAAGGATGGGGTGACTACTGACCCTTAAAAAGTTGACTGTGTGCGTAATTAGCCAGTATCTGAGTCAGTATCAGAGGTACGATCATTTGTAGGACTTGCTTCGTACTATAGGTGGTTTGTTAAAAGTTTTTGCGGAGATTGCAAGAACTTTGCATGACTTAACACAGAGAAATGCTGTGTTTCGTTGGAAAGAGGACTGTCAGAAATCATTTGATAGGTTGACGGCAGCATTGACTACCACTCCTGTGTTAGCTTTTCCATGTGAGTCTGGGAAATTTGTGCTTGATACAGACGCAAGTCTGACTGGTATAGGTGTTGTCGATTCAAAACCTTATGCAAGTAGGGTGCTCAGTAAGACTGAACGCAATTACTGTGTTACCCAAAGGGCGCTTCTTGCCATTGTGATGTATGGAAAGCACTTTATGCATTATTTACTTGGTCAACCCTTCATTGTTCGCACGGATCACTCGTGATTGAGGTGGTTGTTGTCCCTCACAAAAATGTGGAGGGCAAATTGGCCTGATGGTTAGAGGTGCTTGGGCAGTATGATTTTACCATAGAACATAGGCCCGGAAAACGTCATGCTAATGCAGATGCATTGAGTCGCATTCAAGTGTGGTTGTGTAAACAGTGTGGGTTAGAACATGAGGCTCATCATGTAGGACCATTGGCTGAACCTGGTACTGACCTCACAGAGGACGTTGATCGACAAGGTAGTACCCAGCGGTCAGTGTCAATTTGTGGATATAGGGCAGTCAGTGCTAATTCAATTGGTGGTAAAAGTATGCAAGACCGGTCATGCATACTTAGGAAAGGTAGAAACCCCTATTCTGTGAAGCGTAATGCTGATAATATTCCCCAAAGGTCTCAGGCAAACGAGACGAGTTTGGATAGTAACGAAGTGTTGACACAGCCATTGCTGTGGACATTCATAACCAACAACTAGCAGGCACAAATATGGGTGTTATAACAAGGGTTTGGAGAGAAACCCCTTTGGGAAAAGATTTCATTGAAATCACCGGTACTGAAACGTTACTGGGCTTGCTATAGCCAGTTGCGTGTTCGACATGGAGTTCTGTTCAGACTGTATGAAACTGCTGATGGTAGAGATGTGAGATGGCAGCTGATACTACCACGTGTGTATATCCCTCAGGTTCTTAGTGAAGTTCATTGTTCTAAACTTGGAGGTCATTCGGTGTAATTCGAACTTTGGCATAAGTTCGGCTAGGTTATCATTGGTTTGGAATGAGCATGGATGTACAAACCTTTGTGCGTAAATGTGACATCTGTGCACGTAACAAGTCAGTGCAGGTAAATAGGTGTGCACCATTGCATATAATGTTGGGTTTCCTATGGAACGGATAGCGTCAAACGTTTTCAGGGAGGTTTGCACTTTGATGGGTACTCACAAAACATATAACACTATGGTGTCCAATCCATGACAAAATTACAACTCCTCATTTTGCTATTCTTATTTCAATTTTACAACTCAAATATCCCTTTTTCTGTTCTATAATCCATTTTACAATTCGTCATTCCTATTCTTATTTCAATTTTACAACTCAAATATCTATTTTTCTGTTCTATATTCCATTTTACAATTCGTCATTCCAAAACTGAATGCAATTAAGCAACTGAACTTTCATTTCTGAATGAAATTGTATAACTCAAATTTCCATTTTTTAATTCTGTATTCTATTTTCCATGTTTAATTCTGTATTCTATTGTACAGTTCGACATTCGATTACTCTGCTTCCTTTTTCATTCGACTACTCATTCTTCTAAACCCAATTTCACAGTTGCACATTTGATTTCAGGGTTCCACTTTTCGACATTCTATTTCTCAGTTCAATATTGTATTTCACAGTTCAACATTCTGTTTCTCATTTCAGGTTGCATGAGGCACATGGACATGCTAGAGAGCAACTTGGTGTCACAGCAGGGAGACAGAAATTGCAGTATGATCTTTGCAAAATCTGGGTACAAGATTGGTGACTTTGTTTGGTTGCGAAATAGATGGCGTAGGAAAGGATATTCGCCAAAATTACAACTACTGTATGAGGGCCCCTATTTAGTAATCGGTATAAAATCCGATGTGGTGTATCAAATTCATATGAGCTCTCGGTCCACGCAAGAGGACTTTGAAAAGTTAAAAAGGTATGTTGGGGAGCCGTTAAAATCTTGGTTTGATAAAGTGTATGCGTTGCCACTTGATCGACAGCAACAGATAGGTGTGCCTGATGGTGGTCAAAATAGAGATCAAGGGTGGAAATAGACCCATTTTGGAATCTCCTTGTGAAACTGCAGTAAAGTCAGACAGCATAGAAAGCACAATGACAGTTAAGCTATTGCTAAATCTGAACCGGAGGTAGTTAGTTTACCTGTGACACTGTTGACCTTAATGGTTTTGGTGAAGTGATTCGAAATGATTCTGTAAACCATTCACTCAATGAGGGTTTCGAAAATATTTAGTTTTGTGTTATTGTTAAGAAATAGACAAAATGTTGTATTTTGTTAAAGTTTTCATGTATTGTTCATATTATCGAGTATATGGAAGAAGTAACGTGTTTTCTCCCAGACTCCTCAGTCATGTTTAGTCTAGTGTTTTCTGAAGGAACATATTATTTATGATTTGTGTATGGATTGCAAAGGTTCACATCCAGGCTGCGTTCTAGACTGTCAGGTTGCGTTAGTTCATGTATGAGATGAGAACCTAGTGGCTTGATGTTAATGTGTTCTTTTACTGTTTTTGTATAGTTAGTTGGTCATCATTTTCTTTGGCTTTGTTTTGTTAGCCATAAAGGCAGATATTCTCAATCAGCTATATTATTGGTCGTAGAGGGATTCTATTTATTGAAGTGCGTGTCGGCAGCGTGAACAGACACCTTTCTAAACCTCGCAGGTGTATGGTTGAAAAATGCAGACTGTGCACGGTAATCTATATAGGTAGCACTTAAGTGAAGTTCTTTTGTTTGTGGTCATGTAACCAGGACACAGGTTCAGGAATACTGTATGCGTTAAGTGTTAAACCTCCACTTCTACTGATTATAAATGAGAGTGCTTACGAGAACGGTAATAAGATTGGCCTATCAGTATGTGTTTGTTTTGATGGTTTGCTGCAGACCAGGGGCTCGCTACCATGTTTTATTTTCGAATACCTTTCTGCTGGTGATGCAGCAACGAACAGCGTGATTGCGGAGTTGATTCCAAATGAAATCAGCTGTTACCGACTGACGTCTTGTGACGGAGTTACTGACGACGATATACATACTTCCATTTGATTTGCATTATGAAACATGCATTTGTGTTGGTGACGATGACGGTTGGGCTCCTTACATGTTGGTGAGGAATTCGTGTAGCCATGTCAGATGGATTCTTTAGGCATTAGAAGAACAATTATATGCATGATAACAACTTATTTTATTCGTCCAAAGTACTACACATCTCCACTAGCCCAGCCAAATGCCAGACGTGTTCTGTTGTAATGTTATGTGATGTCGAATTAGACTTACCATCTGATATGTCATCCGATAGATCCAGAAGGAAGTTGAGGAAGACACTGCCTTGGGACTGAAAATCATTAAAGGTACAATTAAACTGTCAACAGTTGTTCATGCCTATTTTGCCACGTTTCATCTAAAACAAAGTCGTCGCCTCGCTCCGTAGCACTGAATACTAATGCGTACTGATAGAAACTGCGATTGCCGAAGATTGCCGAAGCCACGAACGACTGTTCTTTCTTGCCGCGCCCTCACAAGATAATAGTAAGAACATTTTTACTGTAGAATGTTTGACATTGAGGTCATCGTTCTCAAAGCTTTCCAATCAAAATCAAAATGGTGTCGCCAGAGTCACCAAGCCAAGCGAGTTAACATATCAAGATGCATTTGAGAAACTTGGATATTCACATGTCAACGACTTTCAGAGAAGAACAATTATATGCATGATAACAGTCCATGAGTTGGAGCCAATTTAGCTCCTTCGGCTTGCAGCTAGCTAGTAGACTGTACACGTAAACAGCACCATACACTAGTGAGCGTATGACTATGAGCATGACATTGCCAATGGAATTGCCGTGTTGGGCATCAATTGCAAATGTCAAAAAAATGCACGGTTTCAAGCTTTCACAAAAGAAAGATAGTAAAGGTAAATTACTTGATTAAGACCATCAAAATATATTTACGGGGTCAAATTTGCGCTGCAGCGTACGTGTACATGCGTTGAATGTTGAGTGAACTGTATGCAAATCAAACGATAGAGTTAAGCCCAAATCCATGACATCACATCATGAATAAGTAATAGATAGGGAGATAAGCGAGCGATGACAGTCGCTCATGCCTCCGGCACTCACTAATCAGTACGCGGTTATAGTATTGCTGGGGATCGGAGCTAGGCGACAACTTAGTTTTAGATAAAACATAGCAAATAAGGCACGAGAAACAGAGCAGCAATAACTTCAAATCTATCTATCTATCTATCTATCTATCTATCTATCTATCTATCTATCTATCTATCTATCTATCTGTCTGTCTGTCTGTCTGTCTGTCTGTCTGTCTGTCTGTCTGTCTGTCTGTCTGTCTGTCTGTCTGTCTGTCTGTCTGTCTGTCTGTCTGTCTGTCTGTCTGTCTGTCTGTCTGTTGCTCTGTTTATCTCTGGCTGTCTCTCTATGTCTGTCGCTATCTCTGTTTCTCTGCTTCTCTCTGTCTGTCTCTCTCTGTCTGCCCCTCTCTCTCTCTCTCTTAGTGATCATATCTCTAATAACAGTAAACAGCGTCATCTATTATAGAATGAATACGACTGACTTATTTACAGGTGGAATTGCTCAGTATATCATAAACAAATGTTGTTCGTTAAATGTTCACTCCCCTTTGGATTGAAATTTAATTACTATCGGCATTTTTATCATGGTTATTATTACTTGCCTCTGTCTGTTTTCTCTCCTCTTTAGGTAGATGTTCTTCATTGGTATTGTGCTTTCCATCCACGTTGACGTTGGCACTAACATTGAGTACAGGCATATATTGTGACTGTATGTGATAATTGAAAAATATAAATATAAATATAAATACAGCATGCATAAATATGGCACTTACATTCACAAGTTGGTAGGTGGTATGATGTTACAAATAGAACATTGTTACCACATAGCTACATAACATAATCACACATGACAATTTCACTGTTTTTTAAAATATATATTTCCAAATTTGTCCGCACTTTCTGTATTTGTGAATAGATGTAACGGATTGTAGAGATACTATATATAGGCTAGTCTTGTAATAGGTCAGTTATTTTTGTTTCATCAGACGTCTTATGATCTGATGAATGCCAACATGAAATTCGTGAACTTTGCACGATTACTGCGCCAGAGTTCACTTTCTGTGTATGTTTCAACTTCATTGCAGCACATATCTGTCAAACCTGTGTGATTATGACTTACATGTTGATAGCCTTCCTCCAGAAATGCTCTTCTGTCTTCACTAGTTTTACGAAGCTTCAACTTGCAATTCCCCTGTACCTTGTTATTGAATAAAAAGGAATATATATATATATATATATATATATATATATATATATATATATATATATATATATATATATATATATATATATATATATATATATATATATATATATATATAACTCGATGTGTATCAATCTGCTAAGACAGTGCTCTATACCGCAGTGGCAGAGCGCAGTAGTTTTGGTAGAACTGAAACTCTGTCTGATGATCGCACAATGCGTGAAACTCCGAGTTACAACCAAGAAAGAGTTCCAGTACTACAAAAACTATATATATAAATAAGTGTATATATATATATTTATATATATATATATATATATATATATATATATATATATATATATATATATATATATATATAACTCGGTGTGTATCAATCTGCTAAGACAGTGCTCTATACCGCAGTGGCAGAGCGCAGTAGTTTTGGTAGTACTGGAACTCTGTCTGATGATCGCACAATGCGTGAAACTCCGAGTTACAACCAAAAAAGAGTTCCAGTACTACAAAAACTATATATATAAATAAGTGTATATATATATATATATATATATATATATATATATATATATATATATATATATATATATATATATATATATATATATATATATATATATATATATATATATATGGGCCGTTGCAGGAAGAAAGGGCCCTTATGTCAAAATTTTCGATTTTGACTTATTTTTCATTTTTAGATAGTTTATATGGCTAAATTTCAGTGTTTGAAAGGATTCCGCTGAAAACGCCCTAAAAATACCATTTTGGCCCATCCAAAGATGTGACCTCTGACCTTTGTATTTAGACAAAAGCTTTTGCTATTGCCTTGTGTAAGCACACTGTATAGGAGTGTCAACTGATGATAATACTACAAGTTGGAATCATTCTTATGGATTATTTTATTTACAATGAGAAGTATGTGGGCTGATAATTATTGTTTTTGTTTTTGGATCATTTCATTATTATATGGGGGGGGGGGGGAGATTCACTAGCACACAAAGGAATACCAAACAATTAGTTTATTGAATAATTACTAAAGAAAACTGCAAAATGTATACACTTGAAGAAATATATTAAATCACAACACTCTTATATGTCTCCATGGCAACCGTATACACCGCACCTGAGCTCAAACATGTAAAGGAAACCTTATTAATACATTCTAAACATTACTTTCGTGTGTACATGTACATTGTATCATAAGTTTAAAAAAAAATCATATGTACAAGGAATCTTAAATTTCATGAACTGTCTCAAACAAAATAAATCTACAATTGAAATGTGAAATTCATCTTATGGCTATATATTTGTGTATTGCAGTCAACATATGAGAATAGGTGGAGGGGAAAGGTTAAATGATGATGACAATAAAAGTAACCCTGTCGTATAAATATTGAACATCAAAATATCCTACTAATATCGTTCCTCACTTTTCAATTGTAAATTAACTAAATGGCTATATGGATTGAAAGTGACAATATATATATTGAATGTTTATAAATGCTATGATTGTAATACAGAGTATACTTCATTTCCGAACATGAGAACCACATGTACCTTATACTATGATGACCTGATATCACAATATATGTGAATGTGTCTTGCATTGGACCATCTGTCTACAAATTAAATCAAATGTGATCTTTGGATTGAAAGTAGTTTTTTAAATAAAATGTGACACTTTGAGAACATACCTTATGCAAATTGTAATGTGAGAAAGACATACTGACATAATTTTCTTGTCCCTTGCTTCCAATACTGTACTGATAAATCATATGGTACTCAAGTTATACTTCCTTTTTGACACTGTTTTTGACTATAACATTTTACTCCTCGGGGCAGAATACTTGACTGTATGGCTCTCTTACATATGGAACTATTTGCTTTAGCAACTCTCTCAGTCTAGCTAGACTCAACCCACCTGCTGCCATCACTTCAGGTTTGTCACTGTCTTCCTGACATACACATAACCAGGATCTTCCTTTGTAAACCTGAAGTGATGGTACTGTCTAATCCCCTTCAGTGGTGTCATATATCTATTTAGAAGCCTATCCCATCCATACCGCTGAAAAGTTGGCACTGTGCCCTGACCCATATAACACTTAACACTATTAATCTTAGCACTTTTACTGACTACATTACTCAACTGACTGACTGTATCTACATCACTTCTACGATAAAGTTGGCGTGTCTTTCCAAAAACATGCATCACATATACACTTAGTATGGCCTGGCTCTAGAAAATGGTAATTAATTTAATCATGCAAACCTATACTAGTGCGATAACAGAAATAATGAACAACAGTTTTATTCTTATTCTGACCCCCACAGTTATCAGCATGACAGTGACAAACCCTTTCTCCTAAACCATGGTGATCAAAATAGTCATCTAACATACTTACTACATTATTGGCTCCATGACATTTTCCATTATCTATTCCTATTGTTTGGGACTCATCAAATAAACAATTCATCTGTGATTTCAAACCATCATTACATATTCCAAAACAATTAACACGTAATGGATTAAAAAAATAAAGCTGACTGACCTGTCTAGACTGATGAGGTAACATAAAACTCTGGGCAAAATCAAATGTGACAGGTGACAAAACCTCTCTATCACTTAACTCATCTTGTGCATTTTTTATACAAATATTCAAAAATTCTCTCTCTTTCTGGGCCTTCAAAATATGCTCGGAAAATGCTAAACTTGCTCCTAATTTATCATCTTCAGTAACAGCAAACCTAATACTATTTCTATATTGTTCACACTTCACGCATACATCAGTACATAGTTCCATCTTCTGTATATGGGGGACACATGATTGCCAAATGTTCCTGAATAAAGTCTCACCAACACATTCTCTAATAGGTTCACAGTCTCTACACGCTTCAACATACTTGTTGTACACATCCATCTTAGACTCGCTTGAAGGTATGTATACAGGGGCCCTCCCATCCCTTCCACGTGGTGCTGCCGGCATTGGTAAACCATTTTCCTCGCCATATCGGATTAAAAACTGAACTACATCTTGTATTACCTGGAATACTCAGAAGAATAAATACAATATATTAGTATTTCAGAGTGAGAATTAAAGAACAGGATAAAAAACAAAACAATGACACACTCATCAATGGTACGGTGCACATAGTACATGGTCACCATTTGAAGTTAATGCTTTCAAATATATTTTTTCGACACTTAGATTTTACCTACAACTTTACCAAACCAATACGTTGAAACTAAATACTGTATGTTTCAAACAACAGTTTGCACACAACCTATTGTGTTCTTTCCATAAAGGTATGGGAAAAGGCAAAACATTGTTATATTTTGCCTGTGAGGAAAACAACAATCTAAAAATTTTATGCACCCCTATGGTTACACATGTTATATTTTGTTTTGAGATATATATATATATATATATATATATATATATATATATATATATATATATATATATATATATATATATATATATATATATACATATATATATATATATATATATATATATATATATATATATACATATACATATATATATATATATATATATATATATATATATATATATATATATATATATATATATATATAGTTTGCAATAGCCAAATGATTGTATCGGATTGACCTTTAAACATACGGTATGTCATGTTATAAAATACAATTTCAGGTTTACTGAAATTTCCCTCTCAACGTGAACAAAATGACACATCAAAACAACCAGGGGAGATGGTTATTTTTTACACGATGACAAAACTTATAAAGTATACTGTAATATGAGAAATGGGATGGCTTTACTTAGCAACAAGTGTTATATATAGATAAACTCAGCAACACTAACTAATGACTTACCTCAAATGAGTATGCATTAACTGGTCTCTTGCCTTTCAGACCATGATTTCTTGGGACAACACCATACATCTTGTAATGACTCTTTATATTATTAAATCTTTTTTCTCCTAATAACAATGAAGAAAAGAGTAACTAATGTCACAATATATCTTAAAATACTGATACTTACTTATTACTATTATTAATAATAAGTTTAACACAGAGGTTTAACGAATATCAAAGACTAGTTGTAATGACCTTAACGAAAAACAATTTTGACACAATCGACAAAATCATGGCAATTGTATACAAGTGATAGGACTAGGTGAATGACTCAAACTACATAAGTAATTATACAATTGTATAAATTTGTAGTGAATTACCAATACAATAACAATAGCTTGAATGGCACTGTATAAGTTATAACGTTACATCATATTGTTTCAGCACAATCAAATCAAACTTCCAGTAAGCAGACTGTAGATACAAATTTTTTCAGGTACGTGTTGACGCTGTATGGGTAGTAGTCAGTTATTTACACAATTTGACCTATGGCATATTTTGTACTCATCGATTACATTCGATTACCAAGAACAGTTTTACAAATGTATTCTCTGAAAAACGTAACCATCCAATTTCTGCCATCAATAATGATTTTCCCTCCCCTGTCCATAAACCGTTCAGTTTACAACATCCAGCATGAAAGTACCACCATGATCCAAGTTTGATACCAGTACCGCTAAAATAAAGGCGAGGTCACCTCGCCGACCGGGCGTTCATTACAACTGACACAAATAAATTTCGACTCCAGCGTCGTCATTCCCCCTCCTCTATGCTTCGGGCTTATTTGACATCGATGTTTAAGGTATGACCATCTATTATTACTACGTCAGGCCATAGACCCTCCACCAGACTTTCAGACTTTCATTTAAAACTGCAATTAGTGAATTTTAAAAGCAACGACGACATGTCGACATAGGGAAAATCAACAATTAATAAAAGTACGAAAACAAAAATACTCACCTATAGGCTATACTATGAATGTAACGCCACGCTTTTTCACAGACAGGTTGTCCAACAAAGGTGTAGTTGAAGTATTGTCGCTCCCTCTTGCCTCCACGAATAGTATCACCTAAGACTTCACTCTGTTCTAACTTTGATAATATAAGTACATCTAACTGGTCCCTTTGAAACACTGCTACGTTTAAACGGTATTCCCATACTCGGTCGACACTCAAACTGGTAAAACACTCAATCTTACATCCACATCCGTCTTTCATCGCTAACTCTACTGCACTCTTGGCTAAATCATCCCGGGGCCCTTCGTCTGCTGATAAGTCGTCTGATATTGAAAATAATTTTGCTATTTCTTCTGGGTCGAGTTGGTTCGTCTTCGGAATTACCTTCTGCTTGGGCTGAATCGCGTTGGACAATAATATTACTAGTAGTGGTATTTTCACCTTGGGAAATCTGCGAATTGGATGTCGATTGCGGTGGGCTGAAGGTTTCGGCGATGTCATCCTGACGATTTTCAAGTAACGCGCGTAGTTCCGGGTCTATTTCACGACAAATTGGGATTTCTAAGGACATTGTAGTAGGTTAATATAATAAGAGCTGTGAAGAGGTTTGCTTACGCTTTGAAATATTGAGTTGATTTCGGGAATGGCGGGAATGTGCAGCACGGAACTTCGTTTGGAGTCGGAAAAATATCGTAAAAATGCTAAAACCTTTATCAATTTAGTTATTTTTATTCATTTTCATCGAAAATGAGTAACATTTTTTCGAAAAGAAAGAAATATTAACCCAAAAGGATCAAACATCAAGCCAAGAGTCTTCAAGGTCATTCGCACTTTCGAACTCACAGGTAACGAAAAGTGATACAATGTTTGAACGCGTGTAACTTAAAATGTAGCAAAAATCGACATAAGGGCCCTTCTGCCTGCGACGGCCCATATATATATATATATATATATATATATATATATATATATATATATATATATATATATATATATATATATATATATATATATATATATATGTTGAGGGTAGAAGAAAATCAAGTCGGGTTTTTCGTCTCTTGGGTCACTTGTATTTTTCTGGGATGAAGAAAACATTGCGAAATAATATCAAGGTTTTATGCTAAGAGTGGTAAGTGGGTAGGACACCAGTATATAGTTACTTGGAACGAGACGAAAAACCCGACTTGATTTTCTTCTACCCTCAACATATACTCCGCTCTGCGTGCAGACGTATCGAGCACTGTACTACGGACATATCTTACCACTGACTTCCTATATATATATATATATATATATATATATATATATATATATATATATATATATATATATATATATATATATATATATATATATATATA
This sequence comes from Glandiceps talaboti, assembly GCF_964340395.1. Taxonomy (NCBI): domain Eukaryota; kingdom Metazoa; phylum Hemichordata; class Enteropneusta; family Spengelidae; genus Glandiceps; species Glandiceps talaboti. Next base: position 8,140,572 of record NC_135557.1, on the reverse strand, counting down.
TATAATATCAATATAATATATTCAGAACGGTAATTTAAAATGATTGTCATGTTTGATCCGGAGAGAGAGACGGTGTAATTAAATAAAATTGCGTAATCAAGATCTGGTAAGTGAATTAAAATGCCACAACGGACATTCTTTTCAAATCAATCGTTCCAAGTAATTATATACTGGTGTCCTACCCACGTACCACTCTTAGCATAAAACCTTGATATTATTTCGCAATGTTTTCTTCATCCCAGAAAAATACAAGTGACCCAAGCTGGCCTTGTCACTACGAGAGGCTAGACAATTTTCAGGTGAATGAATACAAACATTGGGGAATAATATATTTAAGCCTCCTCAAGCAAGTGCAAGAAACATCGGGGAAACTAATAGCGATTTGAAATGTGCTGACGTAAATTTCGAGCACCGTAAATCCAGTGACGTAGAACGACCGAGACATAAAATCTGTATTTGGCTTGAGTATGGTAGAACACAATTTGTTATATTGACAGCAAAACCAATGACGTATAGACGTGTTTTCGTGACGAAGAACCACCGGGATATATAAACTATATGTATTTGAGTATGGTAGAATACAACTTGTTATTGACCATATATGAACTTTAGACAACATATGTATGTAGAGGCTTAAAAGATATTTCACATTATCTTACCTGTTTGTCACTGTCTTGAATAGGACTTGCTTCTTCGACCACTCGTTCCTTTAGTCCATTGTCTGAATAAGGAGACTGCATCTGCATCTTAGAGAAATGACATTTAGTTAGAATAGTTTGTACATGTATGCTTGTCCTGGTGGTTGCAGTCCCAGACGAAGCGTGTGCAGTTAGGGGGTATTTTCAAGCATACTGTGTACTGAACATGTTCACTAGTGATGTTGTCTTTCTATTCAAGTGATTGAAATAAGAATTTATTAGTAAAAATAGCAATAGAAGATATCCTTAGAGCAAACTGGGGTACATTGTAATGTAAAATACTTACCTCAGAAGAGTAATTTTCTACAATTGGCTTTGTAGCTACTCTCGGCTTTCGATATACAACTGCTGGTTGTTCTTGTTTCTAGAAAAGAGCGACACAATACATCGAAACTGTTATGCGTTTGGCTGAATTAAATGAAAACAACTATCGGAGTGGGGGTGGGGGCAACCCCCCAAGACGACCATACGGGAAGGGTCCTCACGCTCTGGAAAGGGGTGTTTTTTGTGCTCACAAACTATGAGAAATGGCATACTTTTCAGCATGCACGGGAATCGCAAATAGCAGATTTCGTTGACATTATCGTGTTTTGATGTTTTGTTTGCTTTGACACTGCATTGTATTTAGTACCTTTGACGATATCAAGATGAAAACATCAATATATTAACATAATCTGTCATATTCTTGCAAATTGAACACCAATCCATAATATCTATTTTGTGCGATACAGTTCATATGAGAAAAGGTCTCATTTTTTGGATTTTTATTATGAGAATACTTTGGGTTTTGAGGTCTCAGAGGAGTTCCCCGCCACTCTGTACGAATTTATACATACATTAGATGTCCTCTTCCCGCTGGACAAGTATACACGCACCATTGTTACAAGCGTATAGTATTTCAGATATCTTATAAAGAAAGTTGCATTCAACCAAATATGTTTGTATCGTATTATTAAACCACACTAAGAATTGACGTCAAAACAGACGTTTTAAATTAACACAGTTGATCCAATCTAATCTAATCAATGCTAATCTCTGATAACCTAATATAATATAATATAATATAATATAATATAATATAATATAATATAATATAATATAATATAATATAGTATAATAATACAATGTAATCAAGGACGTGAGTCAACAATGCTGGTGTATATCAACAATGGAATATAATCAATTAAGACAAAATGCAGAATTTTCATATGCATAGATGGAGGGAGTGATGATGTAGCAGTTAGTCTGGATGATGATATTAGTTTTCCTTTTATTTTACTATCATTTGATAAGAGCTTATTAGATGTACGCATTTCTTATTTAGTAAAACAGTATGGTTGTATGGTTCAGATAGTTTGATTTAATTGTGATCGATTTTATCTTCTCTGACAAGATGGTTGTCATCTGCAAAAGCATGGTGATTTATTTAGTGCTTTCTGACAAGATCGAAAAGAGATTCGGTGTACAAAACAAATAGATCAGGGCCAAGGACTGAGCCTTGGGGGACACCAAACGGGAGATCTGATGAGGTTATTACTGTTTGAATTCTAGCAGAGAAATAAGATTCATACAGAATATAGAGCAGATTCAAACATTTCAAATATTGTGGTGTGATGTGCTGTGCTGTGCACTGTATTACTGTATAGCAAGTATTGTATTTTGCAAGAGATTTACAAACTCACGAGATGAGAAAAGCGGACATTTTCTTCATCGTTCATCTCTTCTTCTTCATCGACGTTTCCTCCATCCTGAGGTTCTTCCTGTTGTTGTCTTTGGTAGTCTACTCTGCACAGCTTAATATTGTCTCCGTGTTTCAAACACCTATAAATTGCAATAGTTGCTAAAATGCATAACACACCTAACACAGCAAAGACAGGCATTAGATAGATTATCACTATCACATCACGGTCTCCTTTTCCACTGTGAGTCCCTGCAGTATTGTTGTTCATTGGATGTGGTGATATAAGTAGTGATGAATCTACAGCTGATGTAACTGTAAAAAAAATAACGATCAGTATTTGTACTCAACATACACAACCAAGATGTATAAATGGGTACATGGTAGGACAGAGGGGTTGTCTAGTGAAAAATTCAGTCTTATGTGTTTACAAAAGCTACAATGGGTTGCAGAGACAACCCATGTGTAAAAAGGGTACATGATAGGCCAGGGGCTGTCTTGTGAATGATTTAGTCTTATGTGCTTACAGAAGCTACAGTGGGTTGTACAGACAGCCCTGGTGCATAAATGGGTACATGGTAGGACAGGGGTTGTCTATTGAAGGATTTTAGTCTTATGTGCTTACATAAACAACAATGGGTTGTATGTGCTAAAGGAGTTGAGGATATCATACAGGGTTGTTTTTAAGATTATATATGTTTCCTCACCTGCCAGTGTAATTGGTTGACTCTTGATGACGTGACAGTCCTCCTCAATGATACAGGAATAGCTACCCTGATACTCTTGGTAGAAACTGTCAAATCGCAGGGTCTTATTTGGTCCTGTGTAGAGATATCTCTCTTCGTTGATCTGAATATATGAAATGTCTATGATTATAATCAGTATCAACATGATTTGCGAAAACACGAGATGCAAATATTTTAATGTGACATTGGCCATATGGGTAAATTGGTAGACCGAAAAATCCGAAGTGAAATGTAGAAATGTACATGTCTGGTCATTTTTCTCATCTGAAATATTGATAGCATGGAAACACTACTGTCACGTGATTTGATTTGTTTTGAATCACCGGTCATATGATCGTCATATTGTATGTTGTTAGAACGTTTGTAAGTTTAACAACTGGAAAGCAGAGGTGTCAATTTTTCCTTCCGTAAGGAAGAGGTATATTTATTGGTGGAAGTATGTGTGCCTGTCTGTCTGTCTGTCTGTCTGTCTGTCTGTCTGTCAGTCTGTCTGTCTGTATCATCGTTTTCTCCATAACGGCTTCCTCAATGCAAACGAAATTTTGAAGACGTATTCCGTAGGGTAATGGCAAGGCTTGATTAGGTTTTAGTAAAAATCCCGTGAATATTAATGAGCAATTTACGTAATTAATGACTTTCGGTAATTAGGCCATGTCCAATGTATGCACACTTCAAATTCATTATAACTTAATACACACATTTGCGATACCAAAGGGCGCATGTCCTGAAAATATAGTTAATGTAGCTTTGAGCTTTAATAAGATATTGGCATATTTTCGGTACATTGTACACACAATCGGCATGGACATAAAAGCATCCGTATCATCATTTTCTCCATAACTGCTTGCTCAATTCTGTAAGGTAATGGCAAGACTCGTTTATGTTTTGGTAAACATCTCAAGAATATTAACGAGAAATTTACATAATTAATGGTTTTTGGTAATTAGGCTATATCTCAAGAATGCACACTTCAAATTCAATATAATTTAGTACATGCATTTGCGATACCAATGCGCACTTGTCCTGAAAATATTATTGATGTAGCTTTTAGTTTAATAAGTTATTGGCATATTTTTGTATGCCACTAAAAAGGAATAAAATAGAGTCTCGTCAGGAAATGTTGTCTAAAGTGGTACGACGATGCGCTTATTTTTTGTTACTTTCTCAACAAATGTCACAGTACATGTTGTGGTTGGCAAGGAGATCACTAACAGCAATGAGCAAATGGCAATCAATGAAAAAAATAACTTATTACATATGTTCTGTTGTATTCCAACAATTGTCTGTAGGAACTACAATCTCAAAACTTTGCCCTTACTGAAGACATTCAGTTTACACCTGGTAATATGATAGACTTGCTGTCTGGTTAAATTCTTTATTTCCATTTTTTTTTTCGTATCATACCTGAAGAGGTCTTTGATTTAAAGTCCACCTTGGCTCTCTGTGAATTTCCCATGATACATTGCACTGTATGAGAGCACTATCACCATAGTTACTTGGATGTTCCAAAATAACCACGTTTGCCGATTGTTTACCTGAATATTAGATATGAATAATTATTAGATCGACGTAGTGCACGGAATTATGGGAATTATGATAACAAAGTCAACGTATTTCCATCAAGAGAGGGGTTTCTTTTATCATGGTATCTGTGTAATGTTGAGTGGCTCCAGAAGAGTCATTCTAACCGAACCTACATCATGTAACGTGAGTAGAGTTGTACAATAGGCTAAATCTCGTTGAGTAGAGGAGTGTTTGGGGCAAGGTATTCTGGTAGCTCCTAATCTCTCTAACTCTTTCCTATCAATACGAATGCTATTGTTTGAACATAATTTAGGAGCTCCTCACTTTGATTGTTTCCCAGAATTTTTCGCCCCATTGTACAGCAGGCTTCTTTTAAGCTATGTTGACCAATCTGTATTATTCATATTTTGGAGAGGTCGCACAATGCAGTATTTCCGGAGATGCCATTTTATGGGCCCTTACCATAAAAAGACATACATCTCAAATAAAGTCGACCTCTCATTTGAATACTGTCATATTAGATTTTAATCAACTTTAATGACATAGTTTGTTGATTTAAGTCTTATGCCGAGAAGTTTATTTTATTTCTTTTGGGCGATTTGATAGCTTCTAAAACTATATTATGACTATGCATCACGTCACTGTTAGCACTTGAACTCTAACTATTATGGTTTCAAGTTGTGGAAGCAAAATAACGGGATGTTAAACTTAATAATTTCAAGATGCGATATTAACAACAGGTGACATTTTTGTAGTCTTCAGATACAATTGTTGCCACGTTGTTGCAAAACCAATACAGATTAGAAATTAAAAAAAAGATAAATGATCAGTTTATGATTATAATCAAATATAAACGTATTTCAATTGACGATTTACCTTGTACGATGACATTGATGTCTCTCTTCTCAGATTCATCTTTCTCTAAAGTTGTTATAAGAACATAGCGACCAGAAACCACACAGGACATATTAAATACTATCAAGAAGTAATCGTTATTAGCAGCTAAGGCAATATCTCCCTCCAGTTCATCTTTCCAGAGGTGACAACGATAGGCGTCTCCGTCGGTCAGCCAAGCACTCGTCAGTGGCGTATTAGAAGTGGCGTTCATCAGAGTTATTTCTGTAGCCTTGGTATGGAAGAGACGACCATAGACTGATATGATGACGTCATTTTCAGCAGTGATTTGCCAGGGCTTGGAATCTGTGTCTACAAACACAATATGTTTGATCCATTTGTTGATTGTCAATTAGCTAAGTCTTTAAAGAAAAAGTCCAGTCAGACTTATTTCTACCTTTAGTACACTTGTATTGATTACTGCTATCAACTTAAAAGGAAACGTCAAGTCAGACTTATTTCTGCCTTTTGTACACTTGTATTGATTACTGCGATCAACTTAAAGGAACAGTCCAGTCAGACTTATTTCTGCCTTCAGTACACTTGTATTGACTACTGCTATCAACTTAAAGGAAAAGTCAAGTCAGACTTATCTCTGCCTTTAGTGCACTTGTATTAATTACTGCTATCAACTTAAAGGAAAAGTCCAGTCAGACATTTCTTTCTTTAATAGTACACTTGTATTGATTACTGTTATCAACTTAAAGGAAAAGTCAAGTCAGACTTATCTCTGCCTTTTGTACACTTGTATTGACTACTGCTATCAATTTAAAGGAAAAGTCCAGTCAGACTAATTTCTGCCTTTGGTACACTTGTATTGATTACTGCTATCAACTTAAAGGAAAAGTCCAGTCAGACTAATTTCTGCCTTCAGTACACTTGTATTGATTACTGCTATCAACTTAAAGGAAAAGTCCAGTCAGACTTATTTCTACCTTCAGTACACTTGTATTGATTACTGTTATCAACTTAAAGGAAAAGTCCATTCAGACTTATTTCTACCTTCAGTACACTTGTATTGATTACTGCTATCAACTTAAAGGAAAAGTCCTGTCAGACTTATTTCTGCCTTTAGTACACTTGTATTGATTACTGCTATCAACTTAAAGGAAAAGTCCAGTCAGACTTATTTCTACCTTCAGTACACTTTTATTGATTACTGTTATCAACTTAAAGGAAAAGTCCATTCAGACTTATTTCTACCTTCAGTACATCTGTATTGATTACTGTTATCAACTTAAAGGAAAAGTCCAGTCAGACTTATTTCTACCTTCAGTACACTTTTATTGATTACTGTTATCAACTTAAAGGAAAAGTCCAGTCAGACTTATTTCTACCTTCAGTACACTTTTATTGATTACTGTTATCAACTTAAAGGAAAAGTCCATTCAGACTTATTTCTACCTTCAGTACATCTGTATTGATTACTGCTATCAACTTAAAGGAAAAGTCCAGTCAGACTTATTTCCACCTTCTGTACACTTGTATTGATTACTGTTATCAACTTTAAGCTTACGTGACTTGAGGTGACAACATAGTACATCTACCTTGATTTATTGAAACAACTTTGAAATCTTGTAAAGAAATTCCACTGCACATGATATAGTTATGCTCATTCATATTAGAAAATTCCTGCACGGATGTATTCGAAAACCATTGGTTATGACATCACACATGACAAATGGAAATATTTCGAGGTTAAAGTGGCCATATGGATGAGAATTGGGTACTTGTTTTTGACTTTTGATCTATAGTTCAATTTTATCTTGGCTTCCTACTTGAAAAATAAACATGAAACAACATTGACCATGGCTGTGTTTGTAATTCAATACATTACAAAAAGCTACAATATGTGTGAAACGTTCGTTATTGTACGTCCAATAACAAAATAATATTTTACAAATTTATCAATCTTTTGCAATGTATTGAGTTACAAACACAGACTTAGAATATGTTGTTTCACATTGATTTTTCAAGTAGGAAGCCATGATAAAATTGTTTTATGAATTAAAACCCAAAATAAATACCCAATCCTCCTATGGCCACTTTAAGGTGACGTCATCACCACAGATTTTATGAAATTTGTATTACGTAATATCAAGACAACATATAAGATTACTCACCAATATTTTCAACAGTTGTGTGTGTAACGACATCATTTGTTCCATACATCCACCAAATGTATTTCACTTTATTTTGATATGGCTTTAAACTTTTGACAAACAACATGTAGTAACCATTCCGTTCACTTAGGCGAAAATTATCATCAAGATTGCTTTGCCCTAAGGAGGGTATGTATCTTGTACATTTGATAACTTCATCAACACCTGATGAAAGGAGAGAAAAGACACGGTAAAAGGATTGTTCATTTTTAATTGTAGAATTTCAGATATTTCAGACACAGCACAAAGTTTAACCTAGGCGTTTCACTATTGGTACATGGTGTTATTTATACTTTATTTTTCCATAAAGATAGACACATTTTAAATCCAGTCTAACACTACAAAGACACATCGTATAGAGTTACAGGATAACATAGGATAACTCTGAACAGGATATTTTAGTTGCAATTTTGGTTTGTTGAGACAAAGTATAGACCCTCCACCAGTGGGGAGGGTCTATGGACAAAGCTAACATTTGTATATCAGGGTACATCTGTGGTTCCATGTTCTTTTATGTAGGCACTTGTGTTGACGTTTAAAATGGTATGACAAAATATTTACTTCAGTCTTTATCGATCTTCGTCCTTCAATGTCTGTCTGTCTGTCTGTCTGTCTGTCTGTCTGTCTGTCTGTCTGTATGTATGTCTGTCTGTCTGTCTGTCTGTCTGTCTGTCTGTCTGCTGGTATGTATATATGTATGTATGTATGTATGTATGTATGTAGGTATGTATGTATGTATGTATGTATGTATGTATGTATGTATGTATGTATGTATGTATGTATGTATGTCTGCTTCCCACCTCTCTTTATCACTCCCTTCATCAGAGGTTCTACCCAACACACACCCCCCAACACACACCTACCCACACCCATACATACATACATACATACATACATACATACATACATACATATATACATACGTACGTGCATACATACATACATACATACATACATACATACATACATACATACATACATACATACATACATACTGTATACATACATACATACATACATACATACATACATACATACATACATACAAACAACCCCATTATTTATACCAACCACACTAGTAAATAATGTACATACCTTCAATAATTTGATTGACACATAGAGTGCCATGTTGTATCCCTGTAGGAAAGCTGCTATTCAAATAAAATGCATTACCAGTTGGTATATACACATAGTGATAGGGCTGTGCTATTACTGCTTCGTTGCCATCGTGATGGAGACCTTTGAAGTAATTAATACAAAGTAAATATTATGTCCGTATGAGGTAGGCTTATATGCAATGGCAGCATAGAAATAAAGAATCGATGATTAAATAAAATCAAAATTATGTTTGTTTGTTTGTTTGTTTGTTTGTTTGTTTGTTTGTTTGTTTGTTTGTTTGTGTGTATGTGTGTTTGTTTGTATGTATGTATGTATGTATGTATGTATGTATGTATGTATGTATGTATGTATGTATGTATGTATGTATGTATGTATGTATGTGTGTGTGTGCGTGTGTATGTTTGTGTTTGTTTTTGTGTTTGTGTTTGCTGCATTTGTTTATCAATTAATTTGTTCGTTTGTTTGTTTATTGCTGCTGTGTGTTTTTGTTTATTTATTTGTGTGCATGTTTCTTTGTATGTCTGGATGTGTGTGTATACTTTGATAAATAGTAAATGAAACAACATTGAAAAAGAATATATATATATATATATATATATATATATATATATATATATATATATATATATATATATATATGTGTGTGTGTGTGTGTGTGTGTGTGTGTGTGTGTTTGTTATAATAAAACTCAACTTGTAGCTTTCTGCATACGCTGACGGGCATTTACAAGCATGATATTGCGAAGTCATGAAGTTATCAAAAAGAAAGGACTAACTTACTTGGTAGTTGAGGGCAGTAATAATAGCTACAACGGCATGGTACGATACAAAGTAATAGGGATATCACTGGTAAATGATATAAATGTGTCTGAGCCATTCCAAGGGTTACATGCTGCGTTAGCTCTGTGGGTGGAATATAAATAACAACGTTGTCTGTCAGTGCAAGAATACACATACCAGAATATTATATATATGCACGTGATACCAAAAAATGAACGAAACCGGAAATTACATCACAAATAATTACAGTAGCCTTGCTACCGCGGTTATCCTGTTTTACTATACTCACCGTAAAGACTGTTTCCACTAAAATCAAACTTCCAAGTTCTAGTATAACAGTATTCCTAGGAGGGTAATATCTGTTACAGTCCTATTATTTCTATCCGTACAGAGACACTATGTCCTTCACAATATGGCAACTAATACTGCAGCTGTTAGGATAGAGTGGTATACGTTTAGTAGTCACTGGCAACATTGCAATGCGACCTTTGGTACTCGCACAGCCCTGATAGAGGGACTGTGGTACACGATAAACTATATCATACCGATGGACGAATACACGATTACGAGTATAGCAAACACCTTCAGAAAATGACTTTATTTTCCTTATGTATTAAGTTATGCATTCAGGATTTCTTATTCATCTAATATTTCTTCCAAACCTTATCGTACACCAAGTTTCTTGTGGAACTTTTTAATCTGTATTTTAACAGTTTACCTGTTCACCTAGAGGTCACATGACTGTTAGGTAGATTATGGGATGTAATAATAAACGCGAACTATACTCACGAACATGTAAAAACCAAAGTTTAAAAATACACAAACACGGTAATACATTACCTGTCTACCTTCCTTATTCATTTCCTCCATAAAAGAGCACAGAAAGGGTGGCAAATACACTTGAAATAATAGGACCGAAACTGGTTTTATCTTGACTGCACCGGTATTTACTGTACGCACGATTGTTGGTTGATCGCCAATATGCACCGTGTTCGTAAGCTTAATGTCGTGGGTCCTTTGACCTCGTGAGTAAACAGATATCTGAAAATAGCTATATTTCATAGAATTAATATGACGTATCATTGGTTTTACAGTCTCAAATGACTTGAGTGTCAGAGAAGAAATCAGTTTTTGAAAAAAACAACACTGAGAATGTGTGGACGACTCGTACTGATTCTGTTGGCTTCATTTGGTACGTACACACTCAACACTCAAAATTGTGTGCATGTGGTCGAAATTGTCACCTTTTACATTTCTATATTTATCCGTGAGCTAAGATGGCGTATTATCACAATTACTGGTCGTTGTATTTCGACGTTCGAACTTTACACTTTTATAAAAATCTGAGTTCGATTCAAGGAGTCGAGCCTGTCACTCTGTAGTAGAAGTAATACATTTAAGGGTTTTCTTCAACGCAGCGATGTTAAATTGAATATGTTTGCCAGATAAATGGGATCTGTAGATATGTTCGCATTTAGATATTACATCACGTCAGTCACTCGATATACCACACTAAACACATCTATTTTGGCACAGAGCAATACATACCTTGGTTACTACGGCATTCATCGACAAACTTATCGCTCCGACCTCCGACCAGTGCTTAAATTTGTGTATGTGAGTATTGTTCGACAGAGTAGTAAATGTAACAAGTTGTCACCAGTATACACAGAGTTCAGTAAGATCATTGACGATTTGTTGTTTTCATTATGATGGAGTAGTCATAGAGAACGAGAAATAACGGGGCAAGATCGTTAGTTAAAAGTAGAATGTCGGATAAAAACCTACTTGTTTACGGGGGGGGGGACCATTTTAGTTCTCATCCTACAAAAAAACAATTTTCCATCGAATGAATCTGTTTATTCCCCTAATCAGAAATATTTCTTTAAAATGTCATATTGAGAAATAGATGAATTTTCATTAGGAAATGCATGGCATTAAACTAAAGTAAAATGTCAACAAAAGAATTGTTTGTCCTGACTACATACTGGCTTTGTATTCATAGCACTACATACTACTACATACTGGCGTTGTATTCATAGCACTACATACTACTACATACTGGCTTTGTATTCATAGTACTACGTACTAGCTATATACTGAATTGAAATTGATTGCTCTGTCTGAAACAATTTTCAATTTTGGCACATTTATTTACAAAGGGGAGGGGAAGAGTGGGGGTGGAGGGGGTCTGAGGACTAACTGAAAGAATTTAGTGTTTTTTTAACATACATTGACCTATTGATCTCGCCCCTAAAGCAATCGAAACCGTCTATTTTAAAAACTAGAACTAAATATAGCACACATATCATTCCTTATAGAATTATTTCTGAATTCATTTGACTGTAAAAGGCGCAAAATATATCATTATGTTTTTTTTTTGTAAACGCCTTCAGAAAATATCATTTAGATGCCTAATTGCCGAAAAATTGTCAGATATTCAGAAAATTCACATTTTAGATTTTCAATTTCAATGTACGAGAAAAGTTGCTATGTACGTGGTCAGTTACAGTGCACCAAGGTGTACTCTCTGTTCGCGTTGTAAATGACTGGAATTTACTCCCTGAATACATCGTAGACAGTGATAGTGTAAATTCATTAAAGTCAAGTCTGTGGTCACACTATCGACATGACACGTATACCATTTCTTAGCAGAACACTGACTCTGTTTGTCATGGATACTTTGCCATGCTGGACAGAAATTAGTATTTTTTTACTATGGTATTTTCTTTTACTGTATTGTTGGGGATGACAAGCCATATTAGGCTTCTTCATTTCTCCGATTCTAGTAATCCATTGATAATGTTGTTGGTGTGTGCTTTTTTTTGCAGTATTTGGCATTGTTATCGCTGAAAAGAATCACACTATTGCTGTTGATGTTGGCGCATCGGTCAATCTACCATGTCTTGTCCAAGCAAAAGATGTACCAATAGTGACGGTGAGATGGGGACGAAAAGATGATTCGTTCATCGCTCAGAAATTTCATTCTGGGAGTGAAAAATACGTCGAGGACAATAAATACTTGATAGATGATGCACTGACGATGCTGACCATCTTCAATGTTACACCGTCGGACGAAGGAGTGTATAAATGTGCAGTGGAACTGAATACGACTAAAGACAGTATTGAGCAGCACATCACTTCATTGACAGTTCTGAAAAGTACGTATCTTATACAGTTAAGTTCATAAGACATCGCCGAAACTATGTGTTACCTACACCTTTTCAATGTTGATACTATGTGTATAGGAGTAGAATTTGATACGAGAGATCATTATGGCTAAGTGTGGAAGGAGTGAAGCAGAACTAAAATTATCTACGAAGACCTCTCTTATCGAATTGTAAAAGACCCAGAAGTCAACCACTGCTTTGGTTGATTATTGATGATGTCGAATTGTCACGGGGGGGGCAGTAACTTTGATATGCAACATTTTTGCAAATGTGAAAATACAATAAAATAGGAACAGCTGTAACAGATTATTAGAAACTGAGGTAAAAGTCGATATAACCAGAGATATTGTAATATTAAACATAAATACAGTTTCGCTGATGTTCGGTGAAACCCAATTTTTTAAAGATTAAATTATTGTAACTCTGGCTTTGACTTTACTATAGGGTTGTCGGTGGCCGAGTAGTTAAATCACTTGCCTCTTACCATTGCTATCGAAGTTCGAACCCATTCAGAGTTTGATTGAATTTACCACGCTAAGTAAGTAAGACCCTCTCTACCCCCCGTACAATGCAGGTTAATTGCCCCGGGTACTCCGCATTGACACCGAAATCATGAGGGATAGCCCTCACTGGACTTCTTGGGAGACAAGTGTTTATATACTTATAGAACTATCCAGTATAAATAAAATATTATCTTTTATTTATTTTTTTGTAGATGCTGGTGATGCACACAGTGAAGCCAGTGACGGTAAGTGTTTTAAATTAAAGATATTCTACGATTACAAATGTAAGTTTAGTTGATAAGTCTGACAGCAGAACGAGGTGGTCAGATTTGACATAGATTAAAACGTTATTGGCGTATCAGTAATCTAGCAATATATATTTTCTGATTTTCTCTACATTACTAAAATTTAAAAGGTGTAATTCGGGTCCATACTTTCATCTTATATAATTGTAGATTTTTAAAAGTTCGCCTGACTGTGATTGTATAGTATGTTTAAGTTATCATAAAAATTACATGAATTCAGTGTTACCTTCAAATAAACTACTTTTAGTTTATGTCTGATTTTATAGCTGTTAGTATTTCACAGTACTAGCAGAAATGATGTCTCTTTAGGTTGTAATCAGTATTCACACAAAATATACAAGGGGTCGAGAGAAATGTTTATAAACTGAATCTGACAGTAATTGGCAGTCTGTAAGGGTAATGGTTTCATCTGCACTCGCCTTCCATTTTACGATTTTATACAATATTACTTGTTTTGAGATATTGAATTTTCATGTCTGGTTCATCTTTGTTAAGGTTCACTGGGAGAACTGTATGGGATACCGATCTACATCATCATCATAGTACTAGTGGCAGTAGTTATCATCGTGTGTATGGTTTGTTGTGTGTGTTGTTACTGTGCTCGTAAAAAGGTACGTCTTTGTTCTAAGCCATATTCCTCACACAGATGTTACAACAATGTCAACAGGCATCACAATAGAAAAAAAACAGTGAAAGGGAAGGAGGGATAGAGAAGAGAAAGTACACACGTGATAGTGTGTGTGATAGAGGCAGAGAGATGCAGAGAGAGAGAGAGAGAGAGAGAGAGAGAGAGAGAGAGAGAGAGAGAGAGAGAGAGAGAGAGAGAGAGAGAGAGAGAGAGAGAGAGAGAGAGAGAGAGAGAGAGAGAGAGAGAGAGAGAGAGAGAGAGGGGGGGGGGGGGGAGGAAATACATATCCCAACCTGTTGTAGACAAAGTCTTACACCTTTACTTGTTACATAGTGTCTTATAAATGTATTTCTCACAGAGAGCCCATATTATTTTACACACTTTATATCTAATTCTATCTCTGTCTCCGTTTATACTATAATTATATTACAGAAGAAGTCTCAGAAAACTACTGCAAGGGAAGAATACAGAATTGTCTGAGTGACGAGTACAAAAGCATAGTGAATTTATGAATAATGGCCATTATATGGTAGACTATTGTGTTTAATGTTGCTATTCAAATCTATACTTGGTGTTGCCTGAAGTAAATGTGTGGCGGGGGTTGCTTTTAAAACAAGCTTACGGACAAGGTTACCATGTTGGAAAGACAATCAGAACAATGTATTTCATATGTGAACTTACTACTTACTTATAGAAATACATATGTATAAGTAATGAAGATATGTTACATGGAATAAAGAATATAGTCACTTGTTATGATTCTTGCATGTGACCATGGTGTTTGTGACAGTTTTAGTATATACTATTTTAGTGTATATGTACTGTCTGCTGTGTGTGTGTGTGTGTGTGTGTGTGTGTGTGTGTGTGTGTGTTCGTTGTGTGAATACGTATGCCCCTGTGTATTGACTGTGTTGTATGGAGTTTGTGTATGTTTGGCGTGGTCATATATAGGGAGACACTGTTTCTGTTTGTTTGTTTATGTGTGTGTGTGTGTGTGTGTGTGTGTGTGTCCTTGAGTTTGTATACTTGTCGTTGACAAAGTATTATCACCATGGAGCACATGCAATAGGTATGTTTGTTTGTTAAGTATAAACTCCACTTGAGTCCTCAAGTTTTTTTACCGTGGATAACCCGTCAAAGTTGTGATTCAAGCTAAAACAAACTATGGAAATATATTTTAATGAGTTTATTTGATTTCTTTCTCTACTATACTAGTTGGGGTCCCCAAACATTCAATAGCTGATATAACGCTATTCTGCTCAAAAACTTGTTGGATCTCACTTCGTCAAGCTTAAATAAATTTGATCCTATTAATCTACATCGGCATTCTGTCAATGCGCCCCCCCTAACCGTTGGCATGTTGCCACTGCTTGTCACATGATTTTCGAGTAGTGTTAATATTATGGGATACTTCGGTTTATGTGTAATTTAGTATTACTAAACCTTGTGTACATTGACCCACATGTATAACTTCAAGTGGGGGCAAGGAATATTGACGTATTGAGACCTATCACGTCATGTTGTTTGCTGTGGCCGCTGTGATGTGTCACCTCCACTGTAAACACATGTCTCAATACCTATTATGGTAGCAAGATGTCAGCTAGGTATTGGTTCGTAGAATTGCTATTGTTCGTGGAATTTCCCCGATAATAGAATACCTCAGTGCATACGTCTAGAACAAATAGCAGATTCGGTGGTGAGAATGTGTCATCAAGTCGAAGTTGTATTGTTACTAGTACTTGCCAACAGTAAGTAATATCCTAACTCGTTTTAAATGTAGAAATGTGTTAAAAACTCAAAAATTAAATTAATGTACAATACGTGTAGAGTAGTGTTCGAAGTCCGGCTACTATAGCAGTAAAGACAGAAGCAGAATGTACATCACAGATTTAGGGGGGGGGGGGGGCTGGGGAGAAAATATTTCAATTTGTTTTCGCAGCCCCTTTCCTGAATTATGTTGATGCCGTCTACGACGTTAACCTAAGAATTTAAATGCCCCCCCCCAAAAAACAAACAAACAAACAAACAAACAAACCCCCCAAAAAACCAAAAAAACAAACCAAAAAACAAAACCAACGACTTACACACATATTTTTATATTTGTAATTATACGGTAATCATCACGTCCCTCATTATGGTACACTACATTGATATAACAATGGCCATCAACTTCAGCATCAACAAACTATAATACAGTTTTTAACATATAGATGTCGGCTTTGCAAGGCGATATTTCACATTGGGCTGTAACCTATAATGGGAGATACTTTAATAGCCAGCAACACTTTTAATTTCTCTTGTTCTGGGGGAGAAACAGCATCTCCACCATGTTGGTAGTGGGGAGGATGTGATAGGGGGTGTCCTCTTCCAAGGTGAGCCCTTTTTTGAAAATGAAGACATACAGGAGGTCTGTCTGTCTGTCTGTCTGTCTGTCTGTCTGCCTGTCTGTCTGTCTGTCTGTCTGTCTGTCTGTCTGTCTGTCTGCATGTTTGTCTGTCTGTCTGTCTGTCTGTCTGTCTGTCTGTCTGTCTGTCTGTCTGTCTGTCTGTCGGTCGGTCGGTCGTCAACGCTGCACATTTAAATACATTTGTCAGATAAAATGGATGTGTAGATATGTTCGCATAATTACATCCACATACTACACCAAACATATTTAATACACAGCAGTACATTCCGTTGTCACTACGTCATTCGTTGACAAATCTGATAGCCCTATAAACCTCAGCTCGACCGGCACGTAAGTTTACGTGTCTGATAATTATTTACAAGTTGTCAGTAGTATACAAAGGGTTCAAGTAAGATCATCGGCATATCCAGAGAATGGGGAATAAAACAACCAAAGCCATAGGTAGCTATTTGTAAAAAATAGATGTGGTTATTAAATGCACAACAAATATCTCTCCTCATATTAGTATTGTGAATTAAAATAACAGCAAAATCATCACCATGAATGTTTTGTAAACGCCTATTTTTAAGATGTAAAATTACCGAAAAAATGTAATATTCAGAAAATTCACATTTTTCTAATTTCAATTTGATGAGATATACGCTAACACATATCAGGAACGTAGTTCTGATAATAGTTGAAAGTGTGTGATATCACGTCATTGGTGTGGGCTTTTTTCCGTTTTTTTTTACAGTCCCCGACATTATTATCGCTGAAAAGAATCACACTATTTCTGTTGATGTTGGCGCATCGGTCAATCTACCATGTCTTGTCCAAGCAAAAGATGTACCAATAGTGACGGTGAGATGGGGACGAAAAGACGATTCGTTCATCGCCCAGAAATTAAATTCAGGGAGGGTAAAATACGTCGAGGACAAGAAATACTTGATAGATGATGCAATGACGATGATGACCATCTTCAATGTTACACCGTCGGACGAAGGAGTGTATACATGTGCAGTGGAACTGAATACGACTGAAGACAGTATTGAGCAGCACATCACTTCATTGACAGTTGTGAAAGGTACCTACTTTATATAGCTAAGTTCATACGACATCGCCGAAAGGGTGTTTTACATACTTTGTTTAAAAACGTTGACACTACAATTTGTATAAAGCAGAGTTCGATATTAACAGACTTAGAAGTCAACCTGTGGCAGACTTAAGCTTGACTTTTGACAATGTCAAAATCGTCACTTGGGCTCATACAAACATTTCATATGCAATTGCAACAATGCATTGTTAGTACATTAGTGTATGGGGGGGGGGGGCTAGCCTAAGCCATTGTACAAACTGTTCTCATCAAGTTGTTCAATTCATAAAAGAAATAACTGTAGCAACTGACTTAGAAAGATTTCTATTGGTTGATAGGACGGGTGAATAGTGGTTGACTTCTAACGATAGATAAAGACAACACTTCATCAGATATGTCGACTTTCTCCGAATAAAAATAAGGTACGTACAGGTCTAACAGATTGAGTGTTATCACTGAAGTAATTTATGTTTGATATAAATACATTAAGTTTACATGTACACCAGACTTCATTGCATTATGTTTGGCAAAAGTCGACATGATTATATAGTTGCCTATACATATATATAAGAAGGCAAAAAAACGCCATTTTATCATTAATATTATCAACATTTACAATCAGTTCTGAATTGCTCATTTTCTTTTCAATTTGTGATTTATCCTATTGTGATTTATCTATATAGGACCATTGACAAAATTGTTTGGGATACCTATCTATATAATAATCATGGTGCTAGTTGTAGTGGTTTTGTACGTGTCTCTTTTGCTGTCCCGGAAAGGTGGGTAGTTGGCCTAAATGTTATTCCTTACAGAGGTATTTCAAGTATGTCAACAGCCATCACAATAGAAATAAAGGGCACAGAAGGAGGGATAGAAAAAAACTTAAGAAGTGAGCGTCCGTGTCTGTAACAGAGCAAGAGAATGAAGGACAGAGAGAGAGAGAGAGAGAGAGAGAGAGAGAGAGAGAGAGAGAGAGAGAGAGAGAGAGAGAGAGAGAGAGAGAGAGAGAGAGAGAGAGAGAGAGAGAGAGAGAGAGAGAGAGAGAGAGAGAGAGAGAGAGAGAGAGAGAGAGAGAGAGAGAGAGAGAGAGAGAGAGAGAGAGAGGGTGGGTAAGTACTTTTACTTGGTATCCATCAATATTCACACGGTCCTTGAAATATATATTTCATAATTTCTCGCATTGTCAATGTTGTTATTCCTACATTATATCTAAATCTATTTATGTCTCTCTTTCTATTATTACGTTACAGAAGAAAACCCAGAAAGGGTGAATATGGAAAACTATTGTGTTTATTAACAATTTGTTAATAATATTCAAAGTTTGACTTTCTTGAACAAAATATGTGGCGGTGTATTTTAAAAGCGACAGGGTTACCAAAGAAAATTAGGAGAATACAACTTGAAATGCTGTATAAACCAGAACTTATTTACTACTAATGCAATAAATTATAATGAATAAATTATCAAATAAGCACAATAAAGACTATTGTCTTTTCAAGTAGTTCAGAATGCCACTGCAGTATAGAGCACTGTCTTAGCAGATTGATACTCACCGGGTTATATATATATATATATATATATATATATATATATATATATATATATATATATATATATATATATATATATATATATATATATATATATATATTTGTGTGTGTGTGTGACATGTGTATGAATGACCATGTGTGCATGTCAATCCTGTGCATGCTTATGTCTCTGTATGTTGAATATGAGTTTTCTGTATGTGTGGAGTGATGGCGAGGAGGTGGAGAGGGAAGACTATGAAAGAGAAAGTACATGACTGTGTGTCTATGTCTCTCAGTGTTTGTTTGTTTGTATCTATCTATCTATCTATCTATCTATCTATCTATCTATCTATCTATCTATCTATCTATCTATCTATCTATCTATCTATCTATCTATCTATCTATCTATATATCTATCTGTCTGTCTGTCTGTCTGTCTGTCTGTCTGTCTGTCTGTCTGTCTGTCTGTCTGTCTGTCTGTCTGTCTGTCTGTATGTCTGGCCGTCCGTCCGTCCGTCCGTCCTTCTGTCCGTCCGTCCGTCCGTTGTTTGTTTGTTTTTTCGTTCGTCCGTCCGTTTGTTTGTGTGTGTGTGTGTATTTGTATAAATTTATACAGGTGGCATAGATCAAAAGTATTCAGGGGAGGGGCATCAAGTTTTCCTATGATTTCCCCGGGGGGGGGGGGTTATAAAAATACATCAGGAAAATTGAACATCCTTCAGCCTCCCCCTGGAAGTGAAATTTGGACACTTCCTAATTACATGTAGGTGTACTCCCAACCTTTGGAATTTGTTGTCAGTACATGTCACATGATTTTCGAGTAGTGTTAATATTATGGGATACTTTAGTCTATGTGTAATAGTAGCACCAAGTGGTGTGTACATTGACCTACATGTATAACTTAATTGTAAAGAGTTCATGTGACCATAGTACTGGGAGGGGGGGGGGGGTTGACGTATCGAAACCCATGACGTCGGTCGTTTGTTGTGGTTGTTGTGATATCTCCTCTCCACTGTAAACACGTATACGTCTCTCAATACCTATATATGGTAGCTAGATGTCAGATTGCTATTCTTCGCGGAATTTCCCTAATACTAGACTACCCAAGTGCACACGTCAAGAGAAATAGTAGTTTGGGTGGTGAGAATGTATCATCAAGTCGAAGTTGTATTGTTGCTAGTACTTGCCAACGGTAAGTAATCTCCTAAAGTTCATTATGTGTAAAATAGTGTTCCAAGTTCGGCTACTATAATAGTAAGAAGTGGACTTTGTACATACATGTATGACGCACTTTGTAGTAAACCCTAGTGACTATACTCAAATTCAGTTCAGAATACACACATAACTACAACGTTATTTTTGCTTTGTCTGTCTGTCTGTCTGTCTGTCTGTCTGTCTGTCTGTCTGTCTGTCTGTCTGTCTGTCTGTCTGTCTGTCTGTCTGTCTGTTCTGTCTGTCTCTGTCTGTCTCTGTCTCTTTCTCAACGTAGTGGGTAGATCGATGCAAAGAATAAGTGCAAATTAAAGATAGTTATTATTTTCATCACTGCATTTCACAATCATGAATATTACTTTCCGTACAGTATAGGCAAACATATAAACGACAATTAGCGGCGAATATTTATTTTTCACTTCCTTTTACACACTTTTCCGTGTGTCATGACAGGCAATAGCTGATCTGCAGCTTATTACTATTTGGCACGAACTATACTTTAAACACCTCTCTAGCTGCTCTGGCATAGCGATATTACTGTCACCCCCTTGAAATACTGACATAAGCAATAAGTGACCATAAATTAACATGCTTTGAGCTTTTTGACACCATATACAGCCAAATCGGTCATAAGTTGTAAAAGGATCATCGACAGGTAATAAGCATTAGAGCATTTCCTCAACAATTGAGAACACGGAAATTTGAAATAACCAATACAAATAATATAATTTGATAAGCTGAGAGTTTTTGACTACAAACTGTCAATAATGCTGGTCAGTTTGCTTAATGTCCGTGAAAGAGCCACACGGAGATTTAACAGTTTGTAAGCAAATGTGCCTGTCTATATGTTTATTTGTCTATATGTCTCTATATGTGTGTGTCGAGAGAGTGACGTAGACTGAGGGAGACTGATGTAGGGACAGAGACAGAGGCAGACAGATAAGGAGCCACAGCACGAGGTACATACAGTACTTCATCATGAATGACAATAGAACAAAAACAATAGATGTACTAATTATCTAAACAAAATTACAAATATTAAATTTTTTAAATACTTTATTTTTCCAGCCTACAAAATTATTACTACTGATACCAATACTGTTAATGTCTTTGTTGGAGCATCTGTCAACTTGTCTTGCCTTGCCATGGCAACGGATGACAAAATCGTTACAGTTAGATGGGGAAGAAGTGACGATTCATTCATAGCTCAGAGGTTTGTATCCGGGGTGGACAAGTACGTGGAAGATGATAAATACTCCATAAATGAAGCAATGACATTTCTCATAATTTATGATGTGCAAATACCAGATGAAGGCGTGTATAAATGTACGGCTGAACTCGATAAGTCCGAGGATAATATAGTGCAACATTCAACTACATTGCAGGTGGTCGTAAGTAAGTGTTATAATTAAGTCATATTTTACGACTATTGCGCCAATAGCTCCAATAAACGTTCGTTTTTCCTCCAATGTGACCATGGTGACCGACTAAAGTTTTGATAAACAATTCCACAATTTGTATTGTACTTATAATTGTTCATATATATATATATATATCGATTTAAACTACACGCACGTACGTTGAACTCTAGTTAAATCTCGCACCTCAATGCCTTAACATGTGATAGAAATTCTTTTAAACTATTTTTTCTCATTAAATTTTTAACAGATACAGATAAATCCCACAGTGAAGAAAGTAAAGGTAAGTCATAATTTCAAACTATGAGTAGCAATTCTAACCAATGCCATGTTTAATTATTGCTATTTTAACAATTTTCAGTGAATATATTGTTGTTTGTCTGATCGAAAATATAATTATCCTGTTACAGCTAGTGCTAGTGCAGTGTTGAATTTTAGTTGGGCTCCAAGTTTAAATGTAGGACAGTGAAATAACGTGAATGATTTTGTCTCTACACTAAGACTGATTTGAAATTGATCATATTTTGACAAAGAAAAGTATTGAGCAAAGAGAATAGGTTATACCAACCGTTTCGTATGCACGTAATAGTAACGATGTTTGCTTTAAAACAAGCTAATTTCTATCACATTCACTTTAAGTCGCAATTAGCCTGTACGATACGCCATGTCACTATGCCCTCTCCGGCCTAATATATCTATAGATGTATGAGGGCGCCCCGTCATGCACACCTTACAAACTAAAGTCACCAATGTCCTTTTTAAAACGCACTGTGGTAGGATCATAATATTTTTTTTTCGTGGAATGATCCTAGGACCCTTTGTAAATGTGGAGTGATCCTTGGACCCTTTGTAAATGTGACAGTGTAGATTAACACAGAAAGGTAATCGGCATAGTGTTTCACTATTAAATATAAAATGTATATAAAGCTAGCTGTTCGATTGAAAGCGTGTCTAAGATTCCATTCTATAAATAAATTATCTCTTTTTTTTATCACGTTACTTTTCCTAGACCAACAGAAGGAATTGTTTGGACTACCCTTCCTAATAGCTATTGTAATCATAGTATCAGGAATTCTAGCCATAATAGTTGTTGTCGGTGTGTTGTTTTGTGTCGTTCGATTGTGTCGTCGTCGACGTGGCCACAAACAAGGAAACAAAGATTCGAAGGTAAATTATAAGACACGATTCACTGTACAGGAACAGACTTTGTTGATATCAATAAACACACTAAAGTGCGCACAGACAAGCGCGCGCATACATACACATAGGCAGACAGACAGACAGACAGACAGACAGACAGACAGACAGACAGACAGACAGTACAGATACACACACATTAAGCATATACACACTAACCCAAGTTGAGATGTGTGCGTTTTGACAATATTGTATTTGTAACACAATGCATAATATAAAATATTCAGAATTTGAAACAGCATCCCCCTTATAGTATACTAAAGCTTGACTTTATTTAAGTTATCCATTTCCCATCTCATTTCCATCTTTTTTGTACAACTTTTGGAAAACACACACTGGTCATCTTATCTATACAAATTACCTTTTGTTCTTTATTTCAGGAAAGTGATGGAAGAATCCATAAAAAGTATGAACTGGTAGACAGAAATTTAAATAAAATGGGGAAACCATTTACGTATGGTAGAAAAATGCAAACAATGTGAAATAAAACATTCAGCATATTATATCATAAATTTACTGTATATAGTATGGTTTTTTTTTAAAACTGCAGAAATCATTAGTTTTTGTTGTTAACACTAGTTTTACATATCTGGTTTGGCTTTAACAGACATGCCCTCACCGACCGTAGAATGAAAAATTGTTTCATACGAGACATAGTGTAATTGCTTTTCGTTGGTTCAGTTTTAACCTAACAGGTAACGAATAACGCTTTGGGTCAAATACAAAGATACTAGTAGAAAGGTCATGTCTTATAATTGCAATATCACCCTTCCCTTTCCATTGGGGTCGACATCATCTATGTCATTTACTACTAGTAGTAGTACTACCTAAAGTGCAAGTGTTTACCCTTAATTTCGGAATGAAGTTCATCCATATTTATATTTAGACGAATCATTAGATACTAGTATTACCTTAACTTTTTCATGGCTGTATTAATATTACAACTTTAAATATAAATATCACTTAGTTATCAATGTATGACAATAATTTGACTCTTTTTGTTGAATCTTTCTCTATCCTATTTCTACATTTTAAAGTCTTAGTTGTGTGATATTATTTTGTTCAAATGTACATTTGTGTGCCTTGGAGATTGTTTCATTTTAAGTCAAATTATATATCTTACAAAATCAATTTGTGCATATCATATATCCAATTAATATGTACAATATACCCTTAATTATATATCTTATAATATATTTTATACCATTGTCTTTGTATTAACATTTCACAGTTTGTTTGCAATTTTTAAGAAATTCTATTTTCATCAAAGTGAGCAGTGAATTTGAATGTTCTTGTAAATTTTATATTTTTTTAAAATTCAATTTTCATCAAAGTGAGCAGTGAATTTGAATGTTCTTGTAAATTTTATATTTTTTAAATTTCGTTTAATTCAACATAATAATGTATCACTCCTTTTACTCCTGAGGTTGTGGTTTATCAACGGACGAGGAAGGATATTTGACAACTCCTTTTATTGTGGAACGTATATTTGTTGACCGACATATTCACAAGTAATTGAATACTAGTATAAATCTATATTCAAAATACTGGTGTATTCATAAGAGGGGGAGTTATGGGGGGGGGGGACACTTTTCAAAGAGTGAATGCCTCCCACAAAGTTTAAAGTTTATTTATTTTTTCTATTCATTAATATTCGAAAGCGCTGTACATAAAATAGATTTCAAAACGTGGCAAAACAATCAAACAGAGAGAGCTAAAAACAACAAACCGGTTACAATAATTACAAAAAAGGTTAAAATGACAACTTAATAAAAAACACATGGTAATAAATCAATGCAGTTTATAATATTGTTTAAACAGGTGTACTTTTAGTTCATCTTTGAAAAGTTCAACATCAGCGATCAGCTTTAGTTCTCCAGGAATTGACCCATTTCGGTTATATTGTGAAATTCTGGGCTACCTTAGGTTGTACTTCATTTGAAAAGTTAAGTAATTATGTAAATAAGTAAAAATAAGTAATTAAAATAAAGAGAACATCGACCAGGTATAGAGGACACCTATAATTTGTTATACTCAGTGTATGGTAAATTATATGAAAATGTAAGCTTGCATTCTTCAGATATTGTCTTATCACCAAAAATCATTAAAATTAAAAGCGACACCAATAATCCTTCTCGGACATGTGCATTTTTATCATTTTAATGAATATACCAATGAAAGTATTTGAAATTGAAGCGTGTATTCTTAAGATAATGCTTAGAATCACAAAATTACGCAAATAACGCATTGCATTATAAAATTATTATCATTAATGGTCTTTCTGTCTCTCGTTTTCTAAGGGGCACTACGCCACCAAGCTATTGGTGAAGTGATGTGTTTAGTCAGTAATTTATTGCGTGTTCAGGCGCCCTCACACACTAACACCAAAGGTGTACACATGTACCAACAGTTGTCAACAGCAACAAAATTATTTGGATGGATTTTTTATGGAGACCTATGAAAATTACTTTAACATATAAACAAAATAAACGATACATAAGTTAGAAAATGTATGCTCTTTTTGTTTGTTTGTTTTTTTATTTCATTTTTTTTTATTTTTAACTTAAAGCAAAACCAGTTATCATTAATCTGAGACTTCACAGATCGCATATTTACAGCTCACTTGGCTTGTAATACTGTGTTGTTTTTAGAATGAATATGACGTCAGTTCCACACGTATGCTTGCATATGTTTTTTTATTTGCATATCTCCGATACCACATTTCTCATTATGGATGTCAGTCATCCGGTTCATACACCTTGTCATCTGTAACTCTCTGGTCGACATTATAAATGCACCAGAGCCGAGCGTAATCAAGAAGAATTAGAAAACGTTTTTCTTCATGAAAAAATGCGTTAGGAAAGTAAATGTTTAGGTTTGTTTGATATGTTCCTATGATGTGTTTCGGTTTGCTTCCGAATCGGATGACGTGACCGTGACTCCTCAACTACGATGCATTCATACTTGCCCTTGTATTCTTTTTTGAAAATCATAGATGCGCAATGTGTTGTTATGTTAGGACCTGGCCGCATGTAGCTACTCATGTCAATCTGACTATTTTATTTAATAAATAAAAGAATAAATAAAGTACTACCAATGCAGAGTGACCATAGATTTTCAGTACGATTTTTATTTTTGCACGTTTCACAAGACATTTTCTGTCAGAGATTGCATAAAGTGTGCAAAGCAAAGTGAGTCATATAAAATGATACATTTAATCTCACTGTGAACACAAATAACATGACTAGGATGAAACAAAGAAGATTCAATTACATTATCATCATCACCGTGAGATAAAATGTAACATTTCATGTGGGTGACAGTAAGTCAGTCAGTCAGTCAGTCAGTCTGTCTCTCTATAGATGCGTGTAAGGTCTTATTTTGTGTCTTATTTTGTAGTTTAATCTGTAACAAAAAAACGTTGCGTGAAAGGTAAAAACACATCGTCCCACCAATTGAAACTCTATGGTCTTCTGGTTTTGGTAGTAAATTACGTAGGCTAGTCATAGCTGAGTACGAATTATATCAATGAACCATGAATAAATTTAACATCTAGATTGAAAGATTGGACGCAGCAATGAAAAGAATGATGGTCTTAAGTGCTTTATCGATAAGAGAGTGGATGTAATTTCTTGTCGATAATTCCAGGCGTGTTAAACCCTCCCCCCATAAAACTCGAAAATAAAACCAAACCCAATAAACAAAACAAAAAAACAAAAAAAAACACAAAAAAAGCAAATACAAACAAACAAACAAACAAACAAAACTAAACAACCCACACACTTCAAAGTACAGCTATCCTGTCCTATTGTAAAAAAGCGAGAATTAAATATTGTGATTCATGGTTTTCTCTTTGTACTATACACAGTATGGTTTGCAGAAAATAAGTGAATGCATAGAATTGGTACAATGCCACGGAGTACTACTCATGAGCAATTGCTATTGTAATGTTCAAGGACCTTCAGCCTATATGAAACGTTCTGCGCATGTGTGGTTAGGGTCATATATTGCCAGCTGAGTGAATATCTGGTTTATAGTAAAATGGACCGGATCGCTGTTGACGATGACGAGTCGTCAGAGGGCTGTCCCGAGGAAGGTTTGCTGCTTGATGATGTTAATGAGAAAGGGGTTTCTGTACAAGCAGATTTTACATTCTGGACACGGTGAGTTTCCATGAAGCCGACATTTTTACACGAACTGTTACAAAATACCTCTATGTGGTACTACTAGACTAAATAAGTATCATAACAGTGAGTCCCTATAGGGTGGGGATGGGGTCGCAAAATGTCGCACAAGCTCAACAAACGAACATGATATATGATATGATATGATATGATATGATATGATATGATATGATATGATATGATATATATGTTATTACCCGATCAAAAATAAGTACAATACAAACGTAAATACAGGAAAAGCAAACTAGATCGGATAACAGGAGTCAGAAAATAGCTATGCTAATCGTGTCTGACCCATCGTTGGTTTACTGAGGTCAACCCCCAAACGAACGTTCACAAGTGCGATATCAAACGTTTATATATGATGTAAACTATGATGAAAACTGTAGCGGTCACACCACTATGATCGATGTAATGTAAAAACATGATTGTAAACATATTCAAATACTACCAGAAACCCAGCAACATATCTCACATTAGAAGTAAATTTATGTCAACTTATCAACATCTCAGTAATAAATAAACAAGCTGTCATCATTGAAGGAGTGAAAGTTTTCCGTCAAAATGTTGTTAGAAATGCGAACATGAAGTTCAGCAATCGACACTGACGTGAGAAACCCCCCCCCCCAACAACGAAGATTCGCTTATTGAGCTTGTGTGACATTGAGCGATCGTGCCTAAATGAACCCGTGCTGTATTATACTGCGATAACAGAGGATGTTCCTACACACAGGGACACGCATTATTGCTTACATTGTTGTAACAAAGGAAAACATGACACGAATCCTGCTACTACAAATGTATCAATATATGCTATGTGCTACTGTACCAAGACAACTAGTAGTTCTTCCCATAAAGACAGCGGGAATATATTCAAGTCAAAATGTTGTTATATTTAGCCTGTAAACAAGGAAAACAACAATCTAAGAAATACTACGCATCCCCATGTTTCAAAGATGAATTGGCGACGATTGCTTAACCTCCGTATTCATGTTTGCAGTGCAATCATATTTACTTTATATGACAGTGATTGATTATGTCACGAGGAAAACTAAAATCGTTTTTTTTAAATATAATTCCAATCATATTTTGATCAATATAGCTTGAAGAGAAAAGCATATATGTTTAGTTCACATATTAATAATTGACATAACACCATTTTAAGTAATACCGCGTCTAGATATTATATACACAGTGTAGTGATGTCTGTGAATTCATTTCACTGTCTATGGAATTGAATGGTCAAAATAATTTATGGTTTATAGGCCAAGCAAAATGAACTTTGTATTGCAAATTGCAGAAAGGCTATCTTGTAAAATACTTTTTTATATACCCGGTAATGGCATTTCTTTTCTTTTCTTTTAAAATGTGTATATATTTTTTTAAAAGTTTCTCATTACTTTTTTTATGACAACAATAGGTTCTTTAAAAAAAGAAAGAAGTAAAAAACTAAATCATCATCTTTTTCATGTGTCTGCCTCTCCCTTTCCTCCTCCTCTCTCTCTCTCTATCTTCTTTTTATTGGATTGATTGGACAAGTATTGTCGCCGCCGCCATGACTGGATGACGTCGACCTCGACAGTCCAGACACTTGGTTATTCTTGTCAGCGAGGCCAGGGCCTTGTACCGCAAAAATATTAAGGGCGTGCGAAAGTTTTTATTTTATTTTGCTGTCGGAGTTGAAAATTTGGGTCGGTCGGGTAATGAGAAGCAGAAAAATAATCAAAGATCAACTTGTCGGCAAAAGTGTGATAAGGTATAGTTTGGGCGGGTAATCGGCAGCACACATAATGTTTGCTTTACCTGACGTTACCATGATATAAATTTCCATAAACATGACGTATAAATATTATATACACGGTATGCGATCAAGCTGACATATGATAAATACATATAAAGGTC
Source organism: Glandiceps talaboti (assembly GCF_964340395.1). NCBI lineage: Eukaryota > Metazoa > Hemichordata > Enteropneusta > Spengelidae > Glandiceps > Glandiceps talaboti. The sequence continues at coordinate 8,111,445 of NC_135557.1, read as the reverse complement.
AATGACCCTGGGTCAGGGACAAATCCCAATTTAGGTCAGTAGACTAGTTTTTAGTTTGGTCGGTGTTCACTTTGAAATCGTACTTGGCTTCCTGAGTTCAGGGACGTTACGAATGATCACTTGAGCACTGCCAGAGTTATGTATGCATTGAACACAGCATTTATCGAATGAACCATATCACTCTGGATAATGTAATCTCCGTATGCAAAATTCTATATACAATGGCCGGAATGACATGACGTCGAAACCGTGATATCCGCAGAGTCATTGTAAGTTGGTAATATAAAATATATATATATATATATATATATATATATATATATATATATATATATATATATATATATATATATATATATATATATATATATATATATATATATATATATATATATATATATATATATATATATATATGTGTGTGTGTGTGTGTGTGTGTGTGTGTGTGTGTGTGTGTGTGTGTGTGTGAGGTTACAGGCGAAGACTACCTGTAAGCATTTCCTGACTCCCAATTTACACACTGATATATTTGTTTTGGGTAAATAAACTGATTTTATATCATTATATATATATATATATATATATATATATATATATATATATATATATATATATATATATATGAAATTGTTTATGTATACTTAATGTAGTTCATTTTGTAAAGAATATAAATTGAATTTTTACTTCTACAACAACAAATAAAATAGTTAGAATGTTAAAACTTAATGAATAATTTGATTATGCCTTTACTTGGTGAGATTCATTACATTTCTATTTCAGAAAGGAGGAAATGATATGGGGAGCAGCGATATTTATTTTAACAGCCCTGACTGTCGGATGTAGAAATATTCTACCGGTTAGTGCTGTCATCATGTCAAATCAGTTTGACTGGGACAAGTCTGAAACGGTGAGTTCAACACATTTACAGCGGAAATGGGGTTGGTGTGGCATTTCACTTATGTGACACCGTTGTGTTTCTTTTACAATAAACCTATAGAACTATTTCCCCATGTCTAGTCTGTGTACATATAGAGACATAATCATACATAAATACTTCTGATTAAAATTAAATGCTTATCTTTACTCACTTTCTTTCTTTCAAATCACTTTCTGTAAGTACAAAAACTAACCCGGTACACATTTTTGATATTAAAACCTTTTGTTAAAGAAGAAGAAGAAGAAGTAGTTATTCATGAAGTTACAAACACACTTGGTCTATGTTGTTTAACGATTTGTTTAAAGATCATTATAACTAACAATTTCTCTTCCATGTTATTATCAGTTGAAAGCCATTGTCATTAATTAATTAATTAATTAATGAATTTATTTATTTAGTCACTCACTCACTCACTCACTCACTCACTCACTCACTCACTCACTCACTCACTCGTCCGTCTGTCTGCCCTTCCGCTCGTTTGTTCGTTCGTTTATTTTCTTAGCAAATGTGATAAATTTACATCATAATCTTCAAGCTTTTGTTCAATTTTCACAACTTGGATTTTACATGCAAAAATTCTGCAAAAAACATTAATTGTTTTGAAATGTACAATATCAAAAAAGTGTGACAAAATATAAACAAAATAAAACGCAAAATAATTCAGAATTTGCAATTTTGGAGTTAAGAAAAATAGTTTGTTGCTATTGTAGGTTGGCACCAGGAATAAAGTACATTAATTTGTATTTACAGGGTTTAGTGTTGTCCAGCTTTTACTGGGGATACCCTACAACACAGGTATTATCAGGATATCTAAGTGATCGATTTGGTGGAGACCAGGTAGCTACTATAGCTGCCATTGGATGGGGTATACAGACAGCCATATTTCCATTCTTTGTTTATACATTTGATGATAAACCTTCACAGCTAGCATTCCTTGCAGTAATTAGAGTCATATTTGGTATGACTGAAGGTGCGTGAGAATGTTTAAGTACTTAGCATTGTTGTATTCCTAGAGAGCGAGAAATGAGAGATTTACATGAAAAATCGAACCACACTCATTTCTACCTTTGTAGTCGTCAGACGTCAGACTTGTTTCTGCCTTTAGTGCACTTGTATTGATTACTGCTATCAACTTAAAGGAAATGTCGTCAGACTTATTTCTGCCTTTTGCACACTTGTATTGATTACTCCTATCAACTTAAAGGAAATGTCGTCAGACTTATTTCTGCCTTTTGTACACTTGTATTGATTACTGCTATCAACTTAAAGGAAACGTCGTCAGACTTATTTCTGCCTTTTGTACACTTGTATTGATCATCATCATCATCATCATCATCATCACCACCACCACCACCATCATTATCATCATCACCACCACCACCACCATCATCATCATCATCATCATCATCATCACCATCATCATCATCATCATCATCATCATCATCATCATCACCACCACACCATCATCATCATCATCTTCATCACCACCATCATCATCACCATCATCACCACCACCACCACCACCACCACCACCACCACCACCACCACCACCACCACCACCACCACCACCATCATCATCATCATCACCACCACCACCACCACCACCACCACCACCACCTTCTTCTTCTTCTTCTTCTTCTTCTTCTTCTTCTTCTTCTTCTTCTTCTTCTTCTTCTTCTTCTTCTTCTTTATCATCGGCATTATCATCATCATCATCATCATCAACAACAACAACAACAACAACAACAACAACAACAACAACAACAACAACGGCAGCAGCAGCAACAACAACAACAACAACAACATTTAAAGTTAAAATATGTATGATTCAACGGCAAGTGAGGGCAATTCGGCATTACAGCTTCATATTCGTACCTGGATATTGTAATTAAAATGCTTTGTGTTTCCATAAAAAATTGTTGATTGCCCATCTTTATATTTATTTTGTCCATTCCTATATCCATAGCTTTTCATTTTCCAACCATTGCCAGTATAACGGTTATGAAAGTACAGGAGAAGAGGCGAAACTTGTTTTATACAACAATTGCGACTGGTGCATCATTAGGGTAGGTTTTAACAGACCCACTTTACACTACCCAAAACATATGTATTTTATGTCACATCAGCAAATCTTCTATGAATGTAATTTCTCCTCTTACTCATGTAAATGTTACAAATAGAAAGTAAACTGGAAGGACTAACGCTACTACACAGTTTCAGCTATCCTAACTGTAGCCCACCTGTAGACTCGAAGGACTAACGCTACTACACAGTTTCAGCTATCCTAACTGTAGCCCACCTGTAGACTCGAAGAACTAACGCTACTAAACTATTTCAGCTGTCCTAACTGTAGCCTACCTGTAGTCTTGAAGGACTAACGCTACTACACAGTTTCAGCTATCCTAACTGTAGCCTACCTGTAGTCTTGAAGGACTAACACTACTTCACTATTTCAGCTATCCTAACTGTAGCCTACCTGTAGTCTTGAAGAACTAGCACTACTACACAGCTTCAACTATCCTAACTGTAGCCTACCTGTAGTCTTGAAGGACTAACACTACTACACTATTTCAGCTATCCTAACTGTAGCCTACCTGTAGTCTTGAAGGACTAACATTACTTCACTATTTCAGCTATCCTAAATGTAGCCTACCTGTAGTCTTGTAGAACTAACGCTACTACACTATTTCAGCTATCCTAACTGTAGCCTACCTGTAGTCTTCAAGAACTAGCACTACTACACAGTTTCAGCTATCCTAATTGTAGCCTACCTGTAGTCTTGAAGAACTAACACTACTTCACTATTTCAGCTATCCTAACTGTAGCCTACCTGTAGTCTTGAAGAACTAACGCTCCTACACTATTTCAGCTTTCCTAACTGTAGCCTACCTGTAGTCTTGAAGAACTAACGCTACTACACTATTTCAGCTTTCCTAACTGTAGCCTACCTGTAGTCTTGAAGAACTAACGCTACTACACTATTTCAGCTATCCTAACTGTAGCCTACCTGTAGACTGGAAGGACTAAACTAATTCTTTACTATATATTTAGCCCACATCTAATCTTGAAGGATTAACTCTACTATACTGTTACAGCTACCCAGCTGCCATTTTGAAATTTTCAATTTTCGCACGTCTTCCAAGTCTTCAAATACTCATGATGACACCTAATTATGGATTCATCATGTGACCAGGTTGAGCAATTTGAATATGTCTAATTATGTATTCGGCCAATCATGACCAGGCTCTGGGTAGGGATCCCCATTCTAGTCTAGCAGATCTAAAAAGTGTTAAGTAGACTTTGAGGTCAAGCGAACATTACAAAAATCAAAATGGCAGTTAGGATAGCTGTAACAGTATAGTAGAGTTAGTACTTCAAGACTACATGTGGGCTAAATATATATTGAAGAATTATATAGTTACACCTGCACAAACTTAATTGCAGAGCTGAACGAATAACAAAATAATGACGATTCTTAACGTCATAACTCAGATTTCGAGATATAGATCAAATGTATAGATCCTGTATTTTCTGTGCGAAGGTCTAGATAATTTTCACACTGTATACAGTACAGTTTATTGCGTTTCAAGGCCTCCCACCCAAATGCAGATGATTACACAGTGAACAAACAAGTATAAATATACAGTCAAAAAGGAACTTATCGATAACAAATTCAGGAGTGTTTTCCTTAGTTGAGAGGCTTGAAAAACAAACAAACATACATTTTCTAGGAGCTGATTGTCTGTGGATGAGTATCACTTCCTTTTGTGTCATGCAGCTTATGTATCCCTCAGAGAGAAGTGTATCCCTGTAGAATATTTTACTGAACCAAATATATGCAAACTCACCCTGTATAGTATCCTAATATATGCAAATTCACCCTGTATTGTATCCTAATATATGCAAATTCACCCTGTATAGTATCCTAATATATGCAAATTCACCCTGTATAGTATCCTAATATATGCAAATTCACCCTGTACAGTATCCTAAGTGTTGCATGTAATAAATAAAATGTTTTCATATTTATTGCAGAATAATAACAAGTGGAAGTATATGTTCGTACCTTTTAGCCAAATATGGCTGGGAAATTAATTTTTATCTTTTTGGTGTATTGTCGATTCTCTGGGTTTGTTTAGTAAGGATAGTTCTTATGAGAAAAAGATGCATACAGCGATGTAGTTCAAGGAAGGGGAGATCACAGGGTGAAATAACAACCAAGGAAACTTGGAAAATATTACTAAGACATCGAGCATTCTGGTAAGTAGATAGTAGCTAATCCTTCACAATACTGAACCATTCTACGTATTTAGAGCATCTAGATATTAAGTAGATATTTCTATGCAGTGAGATATTATATCCCCTACCCCGATATTTTCCTTAACTCAGCTAGGGAAAATACTAGTGACATAAGGGAACCTTGTTACTTTGGGTCAAAGACGAGTGTCGACAAATCCCTTATGTCACCAAAATGTGTGCTTGTGTGTCCCTTTAACCCCAGCTCGAACCCTTATTTCTTTTTACGGGTGGTAGGATGACTACTTGCTATACCTCATTTACCATACTGTGTCCTCGGGCCATTATTCTGCTGTTAAATGAAGAACAATATTGGAGAATAGCAGAATTATACCTGTGCAATAATAATTTTAAATGAACGTGGAAGAGATGGCGAGTCGTTACATTATGATTCCTTTTTTTTTCGCGCACAGCAGAACTAATGACGTAGACACACGTTTTCATGACACAGAACGACCAGCATTATACATTCCATATTTTCTCTTCGAATTCTTAACACGTGTGCATGGTTTAATAGTTCTCATATCTTATGAATAAAGGTTTTGGAAGTAAAATATCAGGTCATAAAATATATGTATCATCTTGTCAGATATTGCTGAGGGACGGACAACAATAAAACAATACCAATGAATTGCTTAAACATTCAAATATAACCATCGTCCAACTAAAAGACTAATTTACCGACCTACTTTACCATTGACCCACCTAACCACCATTTCTGTCCAGGGGTAGTACGCGACGCAGTGTCATTTTTGACCGCATACAACCCCCAGGTGAGAGATCACCGTGGGTAAATTAAGTCAAAGGTGAAACTTCGTCTCATACTCACCACATTTACACATATCTGCTCAGATGTTACCCCAGGTGAAAAGAAATGGTCAAATATAACTTTTCACATTATGTGGTTCTGTTATCATTTATATTCATAATCGATGTTCTAAAATCAGTATAAAATTGTAGAGTTCAAAGCAATGTTTTAATAACAAAAATAAAATGTACTAAAATGACTGTTTCTGTACTAATTTCAAATAATAAGTTTACTCCAATTTTCTTTATTCCATCCAGGGCAATGATCATAATTAATTTTTGCGGTGGTTATTCCGGACATTTACTATTTAACTGGCTGCCAACATTTTTTACTGAAAAATTTCCCCATGAAAAGGTAACAATCTACAAAAATTGTATTTGGTGAAATATTGAGGATATGTACGAAAATAACATAATAAGCTAAACCTACCAACAATGCTTCATGAGATTTCGTCATTTATAGTTAAGTTGAAAGTGACACTGTTGTCTGATTCAATGTTACACGCCTAGGTCATGACAGATAGCTAAAATCTTGTCCCTTGATTATTCAAGATTCCCTAAAATGTAGGGTAATGATAATTTTGTACATATGAAATATTGATGGTATGAGTATGACACTTTACAGAAAGAGTCTCTGACTAAGTTGTACACAGCTTTGAAAAAATATATATGATGGTGTGTTTGAAATTTTACAGAAATAGTGTCTGATACAATATACTAAATTTTGCCGATATAGTGTCTGGTACAATATAGTAGTAAATTTTACAAAGCCGTGTCAAATATGATGGTGAATTTGAAATTTGAAGGAAATATATCTCGTACACTATTGTTGTTGTTTTTGGCCCTATTCACTTCTGTTTACCATCGTGACTAAATGGCAAATGAGAATATTGTGTTAACACCACAAACATGGTGATTTTTCTTGCTACCGTTCTATAGACAAACTTTGTCAGTGTACCAAATCCAAATGCATGTGTGTTGTCTAATAGCATATCTCATAAGAGGTTGTTCAGGTTTGTGACAATATACTCAATTTTAAAATTTGGAAAATATCATAGTGTATCTAAACTTTTATCTCCAACAGGGCTGGGAGTTTAATGTTGTACCCTGGTTGGTTGCTGCTCCACCTTGTATGCTTAGTGGGTATATCGCTGATCGAATGATATCAAGCGGAATTAGTAAAACTACAACAAGAAAATTTATACAGGTAGATGAATACATTTCAAGTTATAACCTATATTTTACGGAACCATTTCAATGCGTGCATACGTCTGTCCGCCCGTGTATCAATAATACATCATTTCTTAAAGATGCAATATCCATTTCTTTCAAACCTGATACAAAGGTGACATATCACATGGTACATATGCACGCAACTTTGTTTTGCAAGATAGGCAAATTCCTGCATATCACAGACACTTTATAATATTTATTTGTTTATTTATTTGTTTATTGCCACTAATTTCTTTTGCAATCATGTCACCATTCAACCACCTGGATATAAAGTATTTAAGACGTCTGTGTCTTCTAAGAAGACTTGTTGGACATAATGTTTACTGCTTGTTCAGAAGGTACTTCCAGTATTCAACTTACTGAAGCATACTTAATCGTCACTTGCAAGTGATTGAACTCGTATTTGGTATTGAAAGATAACTTGTAAACGATCCTGTTACGTAATTTTGTATTACATGTGAACAATGTCTAGACAGTCCCTAACATGCAATTAATTGTTCTACCAATACCAGAAAACAATTAATTATACTGTCATTGAAGGTATACATCGATGTTAACAATATACTAGAATCATTATAGTTCAATGAAGTTTCATGTTAAGTATTTTTCACTTTAGTAAAAAGCTTATAAACTCTGCTTGGGCCACTTTAAAAGCATGACTGCCTGTGCCTGGCACCCTATTTTGCACATGAATAACTGACTGTATGTTTTGGAGGTGGAGAACTTGTGGTGACTCACTGGCAAGTAATCACCAAAATATAAATAATTCCCTATCTGGGTTGTTCACATATGCAAATATCGCATATTTGAATAATCCTGAGTGACACACAATCTAAACAGCTGTTTGAAGGAGAATTTGTCTCATTTTGAAAGGTGTTTACATTCTATGTTACAAACCGATTGATTTTCAACTAATTTGAGTATCAAGTTACCATCCTACAACATTAACAAACACTTTGTACATGCTTCATTACCGAAGTACAGACAAAATGCTGAAAGCAAGACCCAGAAGCTAGTGCTCTGTACAGCAGTTTGGATTTCCCGCATTTGCATAGACTAGTCATAATCCTCTTTATATAGGGTAGTTCTGTGTTTAAGTTGTAACAGTTATGAAATATTTACAAGTTAGTAAAGTTTGTTGTTCAATTTAGAGTGGTTTTAATAAATAAAACAATGGTATTCTCCCCTCATTCATGTGTTTCTCCATCTTACAGACACTGGCTTCTTTGAGTTATACCACAACTCTAATGTTTGTTGGACACATGACATGCTATGCTACAACGTTAACAGCAATCACCTATGCCTTTTCGATGGACAACTTAGGTACTGCTGGGGCATGTGCAAACACTCAAGACTTGGCACCAACTCATGCTGGTGCTGTATACGGTGAGATTTTCATCATAATCTATTTTCAGATCATATTTATTTTTTCCAAACCAACTAGAATGATTAAATGGTCATCATTAAATGTATATATATATATATACACACATACATATTCATCAGAAAATTGTAAAAAACTTCATTAATCAATATGTATGTATGTATATATATATATATATATATATATATATATATATATATATATGTGTATATATATGTAAGTGCATATATGTATACTCACACACACACACACACACACACAGATATATATATATATATATATATATATATATATATATATATATATATATATATATATATATATATATATATATATATATATACAAACATATATATTCATCAGAAAATTGTAAAAAACATCCATAATCAATATGCACAATTTAGAATGATCAATACAATTATCCATGGTAATATATCAAACTAGCATCAGAAGATTGTCTAACCTAATGTTACATATTCAATCTATAATTTATAGGAACCTCACTTTCGTCAAAGTTTCAATCACACATTTCATTTTTCGGTTATGATGGAAGTGGTGTGATTTAAGTAACCCATGGCATGATTCTCACTGAACATTGAAGAGTAATAATTAACTGATGAAGTTTACATACACAGTGTGATTGATCAGTAATGAACGTCGGATTCATTTTCTGCTAAGGTGGAATGTCCTATGGGAACAATTTCTCTGAACATCTAATTTCTTCCATTCTCTCCAAATATCAAAATATGAAAACTTTTTCCTGGTTCTTTTAAAACAATCCTTTTTTCAAGGAAATCATCAATATTTTATTCTCCAACAGAGTTAACATAATATTCGGCGGCCATATTGGATTCTAAAATGATGAAGTTTTCATATAATTTTGACCTCTGTTTCAAAAAATGTGTATGGTGACCCCAGATATGTTTTTATTTAAACTGAAAATGGGTTTGGGTATTCTTGAACAAAAGAACGGCTTGATTATAAAGAGTTCATTTTCTAGGCGTATCTGGTACTTTAAGAGACTTGTAAAGTGTATACTTAGAATAACTTCACATCTAATTTGGATTTTGTTCATTCACATTTCTCACTATGTTATTATCGAAATTGGCAAAAATTGGGTCAAAGTAGTAAAACTCAATATTCAAAGCTATGAAAGGTGACTACAACTCTTTCCTGTTCATTTTAAAGCGTATTAACATGACGAAAACTAAAAATAGATAAGCAATTTGTAATTTATATTCAAGCTAAGAATAATGATGGATATTTTATCATTTTTATTTAAAATTACAAAAAATATTTATTTATGTGTATAAGTACTTAGTCATTGAAGTCAGGGATTAGGGGTGAGATATACAAGAACATGTGACATCTAAGACTTGTGGTTTCTTTTATTCAAACAGGAGTTATGAATTCCATAAGTGCAATACCGGGATTTCTTGGAGTATACATCAGTGGTCACTTAATGGAATATTTTAACAGTTGGAGCATTGTCTTCAGTATAACAGGGTCACTAACTTTTACTGGTTGGATTATTTTCATGATTTTCGGGACTGGAGAGAAAATTGTTTAAATTTGGGGATACCGTACAGCTATACGGCAACTAACAACATGCTCCCTTTCAGAATATCTAAATCAATGTAATAAGTTATAAATCAATGCATATTGCATGTATAAGAAACTATGAACTAATGATGGACAATTTGTGAATTACATCATGACAATTTTTATGCAAACTTTAAATGAAACCAATCGTGCTTCTCGTACCAGTACATGAGTATTGCCGGAGAAAAGCCTCATTGGAATGGCAGCCGCGTCTCCAGAACCGTTTAGTATACTTGATATTTGACAGAACGGTTACACAAGCAAATATTTGTCATTTTCTGTTCGAAAAATATTTCCTGCCAGTTCATACGGTAGTACCTAGTTTCGCTTTCTCGCAAAAACAAATCTACTTTCACGCTGATAATGCTGAATAAAAAATGGGCTCTCTGATTGGCTCTTAATATTAGTCGATGAATGGTAGTCAATTCAACCACTACCTCTGTGTGTGAGAAAGTCTGCTAAGTGCTGCCGTAAAGTGGCTAGTGGATTACGACGATAGGAATAGCATGTTAATTGTTGGAGTCCTGATGGTCGAATGGTTATAGTGACCGCAAATCAGTCAAACACAACCTCCACAACATAAAATCTTCGACAAGATTTGAATGGTCCAGTTATTATCTGTGTATCATGTCTTATCTGAATGTGGAAAATTATATAATAAAATCAAATTTAGAGGTACATTGTCTTGACATGGACGTTTTGTTGTAGAATGTTACTAAAAATATAGTATTACCATGTAATATGTGTTTCCTCTCTACAATGTTTTTAGCAAAATATTTTGGTAAGTAACTGTAGAGTCAGAAAATATCATCTTGTTTCTGTAAATCACATATGTTGTCTATATTTCAATACAACATAAACAAAAGAGTTAATATTCGTATATTCCCGACTTCAATTTGTGTCAATGGCATTTGTTTTACCAACATTAAACTCATCGATCTTGGTTACAAGATCTCTTCTTCCTATTTTATGAAGTACACCTATCAATATATTCGTGTCCGTTGGCCTGAGGATTCCTAATTCTTTCATTTTGGTGAACAGCTCATGAGGTTGAGTAATTTGAGTTCTGTCAGCCTTTGAAATGTTCAATTGTAAGATAAATTTGGTATTCTCCAGTTCATCTGTAGATATAAAAGAAGTTCAAATCAAACCATTTTCTTTTAGCAAACGAACACTCCTTGGAAATTTACTATAAAATACACTAATATTGATTACATTTAGTTGACATGTAACATACTTGATTCGTACAAACCCTTCGACAAATACCAGTAATTATCCTCTCTCCACCATTTAGAAATAATACTGCATCATATCGTTATCAATACGTTAAAACAATTTATTAAAATCTCCGCTTATTATAATAAAGATACATTTAGGCATACGTTTATTAATATAACTGAGTAATTCGTTGTGGAAGACAGTTACAATTTTATCTAAATACAGTTACCGAATCAACAGCTACTTAAACTCACCATCTGTTATTTCCCGTGACAGTCCATAGAGGAATTCATAAAATGGATCGATGACTGGCTCTGCTTTGGCACCATCAATGCTATCTGAGTGGATAGTGTCTTGTGGCTGGTAGTTACAGATGGAAAAAAAATAGAATAGATGGATAAATATATAGACAGGCGGACAGACAGACAGACAAACATACATACATACATACATACATACATACATACATACATACATACATACATTCATACATACATACATACATAGACAGACAGACAGACAGACAGACAGACAGACAGAGACAGATTTTTACTTTTAGGAGCAAGGAAAGTAGTTAACATGTCTATTTGACAGCAAAGACGCACTGACAGTTGAGGAGACAAACTCATTCACACACACACACACACACACACACACACACACACACACACACACACATATATATATATATATATATATATATATATATATATGTGTGTGTTTGTGTGTGTGTTTGTTTGTTTGTCTGTATGTGTGTCTGTCTGTCTCTGTCTGTCTGTCTATTTATCTTTCTGTCCCCTTCCTTGACACTTTCTCCACCAATCTTCGTCTTTTGGTTCTCTCTCTCTCTCTCTCTCTCTCTCTCTCTCTCTCTCTCTCTCTCTCACTCTCTCTCTCTCTCTCTCTCTCTCTCTCTCTCTCTCTCATATGGATTGCTAAGTTGCTTCCTCTGCATATCTTACCTTATCCCTTTCCATGTTTTCTTCACCTCTAGATCTGCCGTTGGCATGGTAATCTACAGACTAATTGAAGTAGACAGTGATTAATGCAACTTGGAATGACTTAACACTGTTATGATTACGCTTTACAGTCAGATCAGACTGGTATTCATTAAATTCGTACTGTCTTCAGCATTAAAAGTCATTGTTACTCTTCCAGAAAGTCATAATTTTCTGCATTAGCGTAATTTACGAAAAATAAAAAAAATGGCTGTTGTTATGGCGTAGAATCACCATGGTGTTAATCTATTCTATGTGATGTCCTATAGTAGCTAACCCCTATATTGATTATTCAGGGATGATTTCTGGGACTGTGGTCGTTGGAAAAGTAGGCCTTATTCCAAATGTCCTTTAAGCGTACTTTATTGATTTAAAGTTTACTTGCGATAATAATCGAACACCATTTCGCAAAAATGCCGAACGCTTTATGATAAAGGTGGCGAATTTCTTACAATGTTAACAACTCACATCGGTAACTATTGAGGGTGCCTCTACTGTATCAGAACTTGGAATAAGCCCAACATGCTCTTCTTCAACCTTCAAAGAGAATAGATTATTTTATGCCACTATGTCTATCAATAGGAATAGTTTGACCACATATGAGAGAAACATGAATATTTTTAAGTATTCTAAGTTAATTACAAAAAAATCACTTCATATGAATTAATTATGTAACAAAAATGGCGAAAAACACGTTCAAGTTCTAGTCTGAGGCAATATTCCTTTGGAAGCATTTTGAAATAGTAACTTTGAATTTGGAATATGATATGAAATAAAATCCCTGTAATGTTTCAATTGGTCCACAAATAGGGCACGCCTTAATTATTTTAATGAAAGTATAACTAATTAATATACAAACCACTGGCAAAATGATTAATCAATCAACTTACCGGATGATAACTTCCTTGCACCTCACGATGCCTTATATCACCAGGTTCTTTCATTTCAATGTCGTTTCTTGTTTGTCTTTGAATTTGATTGTCTTCTCTTCGTCTCTGTTTCCTTCTTCTTTGTTGACAATATTTGTAAATTGGAATTATTGAAGCCAAACACAACAAAACGATGAACAGTACTATGACTAATACTAGCATTCTATCGTTCCCGTTATCATCGGAACTGCGAACAGGAGAGGGATGTTTGGTAGGATGGAAATCCGTTGGGCGAGTGTCGTCCATTGTTGTAACTGTCAATTAACATAATGTAAAATACTTTACCTAGGAATAGGATTCTCCATCTATGCAAATCAATTTACAAAGTCATGTGACGGCCACACAGATATAATAGTACCCAGTAATTGTTTAAAATGTCAGTTACATTGTAGAGCAAAAACATGCAATCAAAACTTTGTGCCACACAAAAATACTTGGAAAAATCCTAGCTTTCCCCAGGTCTCCTTCTGAAATGTGACGTCATGCATTGTTCACGCATGCGTAACTTCGAAATATTGACTCACACTGGTGGTAAAGTTTAGCGGACCGCGCCTCTGTCTGTCGATATTTGTTCTTTTCGCATCACGTATATTGATTTACCGTGCCATTACTTCTATGAAAACATGTGGTTGGAAAAAAAATGTTTTGGTTAGTTTGAAATTTACCTGTTAAGTGTTTGGGCTCACTTCTGATGACGTAACACTCCTCAACAACGATGCATTCATACTTGCCCTGGTATTCTTTTTGAAAATCATAGATGCGCAATGTGTTGTTAGGACCTGGCCGCAAATAACTACTCCCGTCGATCTGAATATAAATAAAAGAACTAGATAAAGTACTACCAAATCAGAGTGACCATAGAGTTTCAATTAAGCAGAAAGATTTTTGTTTACGTCTTACATGAAGTTTTCTGTATGAGATTACGATACAAACACTAATAGTGCGTACATATATAAAAGAAAACATTTTATCTCACTGTGAACACAAGTAAACATGGCTGTCTGGTGAAACAAGGAAGATTCAATCACATTATCATCGATCATCACCTATAACATTTTATGTGCATGCCTGTCAGTCAGTCAGTCAGTCAGTCAGTCTGTCTGTCTCTGTATGGATGTGTGTAAGGCACATATCAGTGTCTTGTTGTGTTTGTGTAATTCGTAATAAAAAACGTTATGAGAGAGGTATAAAACACGGTTCCGCACAATTGAAACTCTATTGTCGTTCTGGTTTGGTAGTAAAATGCGTAGTTAGGTACAAAATCTATCAATGAACCATGAATAAAATATCAACCTATTCAAGTTAGTAACACTGTATCAGTTAACTGTAATCA